>NW_027644770.1:3980163-4037663 GCF_032717465.1 Coenobita brevimanus | reverse complement strand
ATCTTCAGGGTAACTCTAGTATTTTATTCAAGCTAATACAAGAGGCTACTATGCACTGTGAGCTATTTATAAGTGTCTGAGAGCGTTCATGCTGTAAATATTAACCCTCCAATGATCGTGACAACTCTAGTACTTTTATTTATTAGACTCCAGACGATTTTATTCAGCTGGGATTGGGTCTTCGGAGCCTGAGTGCGTAAGAGAAAACCATCGTAGAGGAAGCATCAGGGACTGTAGCAAACAAAGTCAGAAATTATACTTAGATGTTTACCATACTCTATTCACTTTCACTTTGCCTAATATTGCCATCTCCTCACCTTAAATGCTGAGCTGTAAGGATACATTAACACTAGAATATAGAACAATACTCTCTTTTCCCTAAATGGACCTAAAATTACCATCTCTCCATCTTGAATGCTGAGTTTTACCAATAGATTAACACCAAAACATGATGCTTGTCACGAGGAAGTGCTATGTAAAGGATGTAGAGCCATACCATTGTCATTTCCTGGCACTGGGCTATGTGAAATGAGTAAAATGACCTATACAAGGATGGAAATCTGGCCCGTGTTAGAGGAAGACCGGTATAGTCACGAAAAGGTGTTATGGAATGGATACAGAACTTCACTTTAACTTGGCCTAAAATTGCCATCTCTTCATTTTGAATGCTGAGCTGTAACAAGAGCCTGACCATACAATATGATGCTAGTCACGAAAAAGTGCTGTTGGACATATGTGAAGCCGTGTTATCGTCTTCTTCTGCCTGTAATTATGCTATGAGAAATAAGCAGCAAATACAAGATCTCAGCCATGTTAAGTCTGATAAGCTATACATAAGCTTAATGGAACACTCTGATAAAAATTACAGCTATAAACTCATTCTACAACTCCCTAGCACCTCTTTCTTAGCTATGTATTTTGCTTATTACACCTTGCTCTCCTACTGTGCTGTATAAATACTTCAAGCTTTACCATAATCTGCATACAAAACGTACAAAAGGATGTTAATCAGCCTTGTCCAAAGATATATCGCTAAGGAAGTCTTTGGTTGACTAGTGGGAGGTGCCTGTGTGTTACCATGGCAACCTCTCACACCACCAGTTACATACACACATTTTCCCACCAGCAAGTTCCATTAGAGAGTATTGTGTGTGTGTGTGTGTGTGTGTGTGTGTGTGTGTGTGTGTGTGTGTGTAGTGTGTACAGTCATGCGTGTGCCTGCACATCTCACCGCAATACTCCGCCAACACCCACAACACTTTTCTCCTTAATTTCTTACCACAGAGAACTCTTACATTCCTGGATCTTTTCAAAAACTTGGTTCGACGTCGTTCTTATATATTATGAAGGAAAAAAAGGTAACTGTTGATATAAATGTTCGTAAAAAAACGTTATATATAAACTGCGGGAGATATATTCTCTTCAATTTCACTAGGCCCAGATTTTCGTCCTTTTGCAGCTGATTTCACGTAGTTCAGTGGCAGAAAGTACAATAGTATGGCTCTACAACCTTGCCTCTGCACTTCTTCGTGACCAGCATCTTCTTCCAGTGTTCATCTATTGCTACAACTCAGCATTCAGGACGGAAATAGGGGAGTTTTAGGCCAAGTTAGAGTAAAAAGAGTATAGTGGACAATATTCATAGTCTTGCCTTGGTTAGAGTGTGGCTTGGTTAGAGTGTGTTACACACACACACACACACACACACACACACACACACACACACACACACACACATCCCCCCCATCAAGTCCTACCTTAGAATACTTGTGTGTGTGTGTGTGTGTGTGTGTGTGTGTGTGTGTGTATGTGTGTGTATGTGTGTGTGTGTGTGTGTGTGTGTGTGTGTGTGTGTGTGTGTGTGTGTGTGTGTGTGTGTGTGTGTTAGCTCACAACCTGTCAAAGGACCTCGATCATACATAAGAAGATATGCTATTAGAGTTAGGGCACAAATATATTGTAATGTACTATGAAGTCAGCTACTCTCATCAGTACGCCACGCTTCTTCCCGCCTCTCCTGCCTCCTTAACCTTCGTCTATCTGTCTTCTATATGTCTGTCTCACTGTCTGCCTGTCCCTCTGTTGTAAGCGACAATTACCTCTCATCCTTCCACAACGTCCTAGATTATCATACCATCATGCAGTATACAAATTTTCTCATCTTAACTTGGCCCAAATTTTCCTCATTTTGCCGCTCAATTCATGTGGGTCATTGCCAGAAAAAGGCAACGCTGCGGCTACCTTTCCACAGCCCTTTCTTGTGACTTACATATTCTTGCATTAATCTATTGCTACATCTCAGCATTCAGATTGGAGAGATGGAAATTTGGGCCAAGTTAGAGTAAAACGAGTACAGAAGTAGTAAAAGCCAAATGGCATACCTTTTGAGGGTGCAGCGGGAAACAAGGTGAGATCACAGGCAGGAGGACAATGGCGGGAAAATCCAGCAAAATCTAACCACCAGCTTATGAAGTGACGCCAACAACACTCGTGCCTCATAATCGGTTCAAACGCCAGTCCACTTTATCACTAAACACCTATGATGTTAGAGTATGGTAACAGAAAATTAAATAATCTTGTAGACGTGATGTACTGATGCACTCTCTCCACGGAGTCTACCTCTGACCTACTGTTTTTTGCTTGGTCGTCACAATGCTTCGAAACTGATAAGTCTCTGTCTCGGACATGATGGGTGGCCGAACCTTTATCCTTGTAGCTCTGACGTTTTACTGAATGCTGTAAATATCGAATTACTTCATCCTAACCTAATTCAAAGTGTAATGACAGAGATGATCTGCTTGCATGACTTCCCCGCGCACCTTTTGTGACGCCACAGACTAAGTCGGGCTCGGCTTTCTGTTCAGAGAAAAGCGGTAAAATGGATGGGTAACTGCGAAAAATTAGTCAATTTCCGCTGACTCTTCCTGCTTGGCTTCCAACGACAACGTTCCCCAGATTGTAAGGGCTTGTTCGGAATGGCTTATTCAAAACCTAAATAAAAAAATAGGATAATCTTCTGACTTTTTCCGATAATCTTGCTAACAGACAGGCAGGCAGACAAAGGCAGACAGATGGGCAGGCAGACAGGGAGATAGACTGATAGAGAGATATATAAACCTGGCCAAACACATAGCTTCATTGGGCCTTCTCCGTTGGCTGTAATTGTAGAAAAAACGTTTATTTTTTCTGGTCGTTTTTCGCATAACACATTTTGTGTTCAGCCATAGTCGTACCAGACCACGTCAGTTATGAATGATGTGCGTATTTGGGGATTAATAAAGCTTTAGTTTCATTTTCATTATGAAGGAAAAAGGCAGTGAAAATATCGACAGTACCCCCAACAGTCTAATACCACAGCCTTCTCCCATTCGCCTCTGCCTAGATTTTTCCCTTTAACCATTTTTTCCCCGAATGGAGAGTTGTGGCAGACTCCTGTAATTCATAAACTAACATTTTATTCATTTTACGTACAGTGTTCTTAAACGTGAGCTGATTTTGTCCTATTGTGCGATAACATTGCACTTCATTGGCCACGAGCCTTTAGGTAAGGAGATTTTGGAGTAATGTAGGTGCTGGGATCCCTCTGTATCTTGACTACTTTTGGGCTGGGAATTTATTGTTATTATTATTTTCATCCTCATCATCATCATCATCATTAGTAGTAGTAGTAGTAGTAGTAGTAGTAGTAGTGGTAGTAGTAGTAGTAGTAGTAGTAGTAGTAGTAGTAGTAGTAGTAGTAGTAGTAGTAGTAGTGGTAGTAGTAGTAGAATCATTAGTTTGAGGGATCAGCATTCCAGATTTCATTGACGAATAGTATGGAACCTTCAGACTAGAAATGTCCGCTAGAGATACGACACCTGATCAGCGTCTGACTTGATCGGTTCCTTTTAATTCAAGAGACGACATTTTGAGCATTATTTCAGCTCTTGGTATCTCTGCACTTCTAAGCTTTCACAGTTTTCCAACCAGATTTTCATATAGTAGTTTGTCTTAAGGGTACTACTGAGCCTTCATGACTAACACAGATAGTGGAGTACCAACATATCCAGTACTTCAATGCTAGGGAGGCCATGTGGGGTGCTTTTGGTCATGCCTGAGTTCGCTGACTTTTCTTTGGTTTGTTCTTAAATTCTGGCGTCCTTAATTAACCCATTATGTACTCACGAGCATTTTCACAGAATGCTTATCTAATTATGCTTGTTATTTACATCTAATATTTCAGCCTGTTAATATCAAATGAGGGCAATTACACAAGATAACAGTTATTGATGATTAGTTTTGGTCTGGTAGATTTATAGACGTGAATATTTTAATTATGAACTCTGATACACACACATCTATTGGCGTCTCTCTCTCTCTCTCTCTCTCTCTCTCTCTCTCTCAAGACGCCTTAATCCAGTAAGGGGTGACCACAAAAAAATCACCTACACGTCGCCCTTTCCCCGATCATATCACTGTCCTCCCCCCAGAGTACACCCTCCTCTCTCATATGCCTCTCTACTCCACCCCTCCATCTCATCCTCGGTCTACCCCTTCCTTTCCCCTCCTCCACCTCACCCATATCACTCTCCTAGTTAATATCAGTCATTTGATAAGTTTCAATGGTGTGGTGTGTGTGTGTGTGTGTGTGTGTGTGTGTGTGTGTGTGTGTGTGTGTGTGTGTCTGGGGTGGGGGGTGGGGGTTTATGGTTTGATATGCTTGCAATGTGTGTGTGTGTCTGTCTGTCTGCGTGTGTGTGTATGTGTCTGTGAGTCTGAGTGTGTGTGTGTGTGTGTGTGTGTGTGTGTGTGTGTGTGTGTGTGTGTGTGTGTGGGTGGGTGGGTGGGTGGGTGGGTGGATGTGTTATGTGTGGGGGAGTGAGGTGATGGGGGGTGTATGTTTTGTGTGGTTGCAATGTTTGTGTTTGTGTGTGTGTGTGTGAGTGTGTGTGTGTGTGTGTGTGTGTGTGTGTGTGTGTGTGTGTGTGTGTGCGCGCGCGCGCGCGGGGGGGGCCAGTGTGTTACCATGGCAACCTCCCCACACCCCCAAATTTACATACACACATTTCCCCAAAACCAACTCCCGTTAAAGAGTATTGTGTGTGTGTGTGACGTACGGAAAAGTGCCGAGCAAATATAGGTGTACATGTATATGGATGTGTGCTTTTGAGTGCATGTGTGTATCTATGTGTTGATATGTGAGTGTGTGTACTACGAGTATATAAACGTGTGTGTGTGTGTGTGTGTGTGTGTGTGTGTGTGTGTGTGTGTGTGTGTGTGTGTGTGTTTGACCACCGGATGTTTTAATGAAACTCCCACCAAACAACTCTCTTCTGGGTGTTGACACGTACACACACCTACATACGGTCACTATGAGGTCAGGGACACACACATACACACGCACACACAATTACAAACACGCATCCGAGGAGCCCTACATGAGGTCAGGTCGGCTACACACACACACACACACACACACACACACACACACACAATTATATTTTTTTAGGTGATTGCGTGTTTAGTAGTGGTAATAGTAGTAGTAATAGTAGTAATTGTAGCAGTAGGGGTGCTGGTAGTATTGGAGTTATAATCAACTGAGCTGATAGTTGAGAATCTGCCTGATTAAATGCGCTAAAAATAACACACACACACACACACACACACACACACACACACACACACACACACACACACACACACACACACACACAATGAATCATCTCTTTCATAAACCTAACAATATTCACACCTAATAATAAATAATAAATCAAGGATCCATAGAGAAGTTCAGACAATTTTTAGATAACGAAGTAAAGATATTTGGGTCACTATCTTATTACAGATCTGAAACTGTTTGGATGTGGACTGCGTTGAGAAGGAAGACAGGGAAGTTGCTGAGTATTTTTTTTTTTTAATGCAAGGAACAAGGAACTAAAGGCCGGGCAAAACCTCCCATTCTTTGAGGAAGGAAAGTCAGAACATCTTCAAAGCAAATATCCTCATCAGCGATGTTGGGGTCACACGAATTTCCAGCCTCCTCTTGCTTCTGATCTATGTAGAAACTTGGGAAGGAAATGTCAAATACTTTCACCATTAAGATGCATCATCAGCTACAACTTTCTTTAATTTCCCTTGAATACTGAACCGATTGACATTTTCCTCATAGGCAGATGCAGTGTTAAATGCTGTGTGTCGACCATCAAAATTATCACAACCCAGCTCAACCCAGGCCACTTTTCTCGGTGGCCTCGACTCAGGTGGGTCAGGTGCCATGAGAGTGTTGAGGACAAAGGCAGGAGAACTGTCAAAACGCGGCTTAGCTGGGTTAATCCTGTGGCATCTTAATCCCATAATGACAGCTGGGTATGGGATAAACTTACCACTACCACTCTCCTTCCCTTTCATAATACCAATTTAATTACAATTAACTTTTCAATTACAATTACAATTCATTACTTCAATTTTACTTTTAATTACAATTATGATTACAATTACAATATTTCTAAATAATTACATTTCAGTTAAATTACAATTACAATTACTCCAATCCTGCTCTCATCTCTTTTCTATACGATTTACTCCCAGTTCTCCATGTATGCAACAGGTCAACTCTGGAACTGTCTTCCTCTGTATTTCCTACTGCCTATGACCTTCAGTCTTTCAAACGCAGTGCATCCAGGCATCTCCAAATGAACACATCCTGAATTCAGCCCTCTTATTAATGTATTTAATTTCTGGGAGGGAGAAATCGTGCGGGCTTCTGGCCTTTGGTTCCTTCTTCCATGCATAAAAAAAATAATTCGTAAAGCTTAAGTAATTACAGATGCAAATTCACCCTTGAATCTTTGTTGGTTAGGGGAGAGAGAGAGAGAGAGAGAGAGAATGTATGTGTGTGTGTGTGTGTGTGTGTGTGTGTGTGTGTGTGTGTGTGTTCTACTTAACTGCTGCTTAAGATCAAGTTCCACTTAAGTGCCACTCAAGTTCCACTCAAGTGGCACTTAAGTGGACCTTGAACTTTAAGTGACACTTAAGTAGAACACTTCCACATAGGTGCCACCTGAGTGCCACTTGAGGCACTTAAGTTGGCACTTAAACTGGGACAAGTTGGGAACTAAGTTGGCACTTGAGTTGGGACTTTAGTTGGAACTTGAGATGGGTCTTTAAGTTTGCGCTTGAGTTCGGTCATAGGTTGGCACTTGAGCTGGGACATAAGTTGGTGCTTGAGTTGGGACTTAAGTTGGCGCTTGAGTTGGGATTTAAGTTGGCGTTTGAGTTGGAACTTACGTTGAGGCTTCAGATGGGACCTAAGATGGCGCTTGAATTGGGACTTAAGTTGGCACTTGAGTTGTGACTTAAGTTGGTGCTTGAGTTGGAACTTAAGTTGGCGCTTGAGTTGGAACTTAAGTTGGCGCTTGAGTTGGGACTTAAGTTCGCTCTTGAGTTGGGAGTTAAGTTCGCGCTTGAGTTGGGACTTAGGTTGCCGCTTGAGTTGGGAATTAAGTTGGAGCTTGAGTTGGAACCCAAGTTGGCGCTTGAGTTGGAACCCAAGTTGGCGCTTGAGTTTGGACCAGAGTTGGCATTTGAGTTCGCACTTGTGTTGTCACTTGAGTTGGCACTGATGTTGTCACTTGAGTTGGGAGTTACGTTTGCGCTTAAGTTACAATATAAGTTGGCGCTTTAGTTGGCACTTAAGTTAGTTGTTAAGTTGGCACTTACGATGGCACTTGAGTTGGATCTTACGTTGAAACTTACGTCGGCACTTGGGTTGGCGCTTACGTTGGCACTTATGTTGGCACTTGAGTTGGAGCTTACGTTGGCACTTGAGTTGGGACCTATGCTGACCATTGAGTTGTGATTAAGCTGATGCTTGAGTTGGGACTGAGGTTAGCGCTTGAGTTGAGACATGGGTTGGCACTTGAGTTGGGATTAATATTCGTACTTGAGTTGGCACGTTGTCACTTGAGTTGGCACTTAAGTTAATTCATGAGTTGGGACTTAAGTTGGTACTTGAGTTGTAACTTATGTTGGCACTTGAGTTGGGAATTCATCTGAAGCTTGAGTTGATACTTAACTTGCTGCTTGAGTCGAGACTAAGTTACCGCTTGATTTATGACTTGAGTTGGTACTTGTGTTAACCCTTAAGTTGGTATTTGCGTTTGGTACCTGAGTTGAGACCTGAGTTGGTGCTTGAGTTTTGACCCAAGTTCACACTTGAGGTTTCACCTGAGTTGGGATTAATGTTGGTGCTTGAGATGCAGCATAAGTTGGCGCTTGAGTTGGGACTTGAGTTGACTCGTGAACTGAGACTTATATTGGTGCTTGAGTTGTAACTTACGTTGGCACTTGAGTTGTAACTTACGTTGGCACTTGAACTGGGACTACAGTTGGTGCTTGAGTTTTAACTTACGTTGGCACTTCAGTTGGTGCTTGAGTTGGGACTTCAGTTTGAGCTTAAGTTGGGACTTAAGTTGGTTCTTGGATTGGGACAAGTCGGCGCTTGAGTTGGGACTTATGTTGGCGCTTGAGTTGAGACCTTATTTAGCGCTTGAGTTGGGACTTAAGTTAGCGCTTGAGTTAGGACTTGAGCTCGTACTTGTGTTAGGATTTAAGTTGGTACTTGTGTTTGGACCCAAACGGTACCTGTGTTGGGATTTGAGTTGACACTTGAGTTTGAACTTTTGGTGGTACTTGAGTTGGGTTTTAAATCGGCTCTTGTGTTGGATTTAAGTTGGCACTTGTTTTAGGACTTAAGTTGGCACTTGTTATAAGACTTAACTTGGTATTTAAGTCGGAGCTTTAGTTAACATATGAATTGACACTTACGTCAACACGTGAGTTTGCACTTAAGTTGGCATTTGCGTTTGCACGTAAGTTGGCATTTGAGTTTTCTCTTAAGTTGGCATTTGAGTTGACACTTAAGTTGGCACTTGAATTGGCACTCACGTTAGCACTTATCATTTACGTTAGCACTTTACTTGGCATTTAAGTTGGCAGTTAAGTTTGGACTTAAGTTGGCGCTTGAGTTGGGACTTAAGCTGGTGTTTGAATTGGAACTTAACTTGGTACTTGAGTTGGGACCTAAGGTCGCCCTTTAGTTGGGACTAAAGATGGCGCTTGAGTTGGTACTTAAGTTTGCGCTTGAGCTGAGACATGTTGGCGCTTGAGTTGGGACTTAAACTGTCACTTGAGCTGAGATCCAAGTTGGCGCTTGTGTTTGGACCTGAGTTGGCATTTGAGTAGGCACTTATGTTGTCACTTGAGTTGGCACTTGTGTTGTCACTTGAGTTGGGAGTTATGTTTGCGCTTGAGTTGCAACATAAGTTGGCGCTTTAGTTGGCACTTAAGTTAGCGCTTGAGTTGGCAATTCCGTTGGCACGAGTTGGAGCTTACGTTGGCACTTACGTTGGCACTTGAGTTGGAGCTTACGTTGGCACTTACGTTGGCACTTGAGTTGGAGCTTACGTTGGCACTTAAGTTGGAACTTACGTTGGCACTTGAGTAGGGACCTATGCTGACCCCTGAGTTGTGATTAAGCTGGTGCTTGAGTTGGGACTAAGGTTGGCGCTTGAGTTGAAACATGGGATGGCACTTGAGCAATGCTGGGAATAGCGCCGCTACTATTTTAATAGCGATGGTGGTAACGCCATTACTTTTTTTTTAGCCAGTAGCGGAACTGAGAGCGCCGCTACTTTTTGGCTGTACTCACGCGTTACCGCGCTCCTCACTACTCACGCGACGAATACAGTCCGGAGTCGTGAGTACATACAGATATGCCGACGGTTTGGTTGTATTTATTAATGACGAAAAATACTACTTTCGTCAATTCTGTCAATTAAGGATGTTTGTTCTACATTACATCAGTAATTTATTAAACTATATATATTATTTATTAGTAATTGTGCAATAATTAGACAGGAAGTTGCTAGTTAATTATCGATCATTTAAATTAAGTAGGCCTAAAGATAAATAAGGATGTCAGCTAGATGTAGGCAATGCTAACACACACACACACAGACACACACACACCTCTAACTATTCCCGTCTCTAACTTGCGCTCTGTCCCTCACTCTCTCTTTCAGACTAATTCTTACGCACTACGTTATTATTTCGTAAAAGTATGTTACTTCCAGTTTAAGGTAATGGAAAAACATTGCCATTGTATAGCCTTTAACAGAAAGCCCCAGTTCATTTTTACTCTCGTTTTCATATATATCTTAAATGAGTATCATTGAAAATATAATAAATCTATATAATATGTATCAATGGTAGGCTACATTTTTTTGCCTGTTACTTACGTATGTTACTTTCAGTAGGTATACTAGGTAACAGTGTAAAAGAGCATTTGTTACATTATACAGTAAATAGCTTTTTTCCTGTACCTTCGGCTCTAAGCTTCATTAAAGTGACACCGACATGTATGATTTTATTTATTCAGTATAAGTGTATACTGACATTACTGGTACACAACATAACCACTCAGACTGACTAATATTATCAAAACAGTATATAGTGTATTGCTATATCACAGATTTTTGTTAACCTTTCCTTCGTGTACGTTTTTCTTATCCAAAGCAGCAGGAGCGGGAGCACCGCTACATTTCGTATCAAGTAGCGAAACCAGTAACGCCACTACTTTTTCAGGCTAGTAACGGGAATGGGAGCGCCGCTACTTTTTATTAGTAGCGTTCCCAGCACTGCTGATGAGGATATTTGCTTTGAAGATGTTCTGACTCTCCTTCCTCAAAGAATGGGATATTTTACAGTCAGACTCCCTCTCTCACTTCTCTCTCTCTCTCTCTCTCTCTCTCTCTCTCTCTCTCTCTCTCATCTTTTGTCTGCCTGTCTTGAACCTTTGTGGGAACGACCTTGCTTCACCTTACGTCTCAGGGTAACTCCTTCTTTCCTTTCCTTCCATTCTTCCTTAATTCCTTCCTTCCTTTCCTCGACGTCTCTTTCTTTCCTTGTTTCCCCTTCCTCACTTTTTCCCATCCAGTTCCCTTTTCCTCTTCCTAATTCTTTTCACCATTTCCACTCCTTTTCTTTCCTTTCTTTTCACCTCCTTCCATATTCTCCTTCCCAGTTCTTTTCAGCATTTCCTCCCTTCCTTCCATTTTCTCCTTCGCCCCCTCTTTCTCTCACATACTTTCCCGTCCTCGTACCCTCTCCTCTCCTCACCTACGTCTCCACCTTCCTCTCCTTCCTCTACCCCTCCCCCTCCTCTCTTCACAGGGGCCAATTTAAATCCCAACTCAAGTTCCAACTAAAGTTCAAACTCAAGTGCCAACTCATGTCCCAACACAGGTACCAAACGCAAGTACCAACTTAAGTCTTAACACAAGTACCAACTCAAGTCATAACTCAAGCGCTTAGTCCCAACTCAAGCGCCAACCTAGTCTCAACTCAAGTGCCAATGTAAGTTACAACTCAAGTGCCAACTTAGGTCTCAACTCATGAATCAACTTAAGTGCCAACTCAAGTGACAACGTTTCAACTCAAGTTCGAACATTAATCCCAACTCAAGTGAAACCTTAAGTGCCAACTCAAGTGCCAACTTGGGGCAAAACTCAAGCGCCAACGTAGGTCCCAACTCAAGTGCCAACCCATGTCTCAACTCAAGCGCCAACCTTAGTCTCAACTCAAGCACCAGCTTAATTACAATTCAAAGGTCAGCATAGTTCCCAACTTAAGTGCCAAGGTAAGCTCCAACTCAAGTGCCAGTGTAAGCTCCAACTCGTGCCAACGTAAGTGCCAACTCAAGAGATAACTTACGTGCCAACTCGTGACAACACAATAGCCAATTCAAGTGACATCATAAGCGTAAACTCAAGGGACAAAATAAGTGCCAACTCAAATGCTAACTCAGGTCCAAACTCAAGCGCCAACTTAGATCCCAGCTCAAGTGACAACTAAAGTCCCAACTCAAGCGGCAAGAAGTCTCATCTCAAGCGCAAGCTTAAGTACCAACTCAAGCGCCACATTTAGTCCCAATTAAAGGGCGAACATTGGTCCCAACTCAAGCACCAACTTAAGTTCCATTTCAAGCAGCAGCTTAAGTCCCAACTCAAGTGCAAACTTAAGTCCAAACTTAACTGCCAACGTAAATGCCAAATAAATTGCTAACGTAAATGATAAGTGCAAACTTGTGTGCCAATTCAAGTGCCAACTTAAGTGCCAACTCAAATGCAAACTGAAGAGAAAACTCAACTGTCAACTTAACTGGAAACGCAAATGCTACCCTAAGTGCAAACGCGAATGCCAACTTAAGTGCAAACGCAAATCCCAACTTAAGTGCAAACTCACTTGGTGACGTAAGTTCCAGTTCAAATAACTAAAGCTCCGACTCAAGTGCCAAATTAAGTCCCAAAATAAGTGCCAACTTAAGTCCTATAACAAGTGCCAACTTAAGTCCTAAAACAAGTGCCAACGTAATTCCAACACAAGCGCCAATTCAAATCCCAACTCAAGTACCACCTAATGATCAAACTCGTGTCAATTCGTCCCAACACAGGTACCACTTGGGTCCAAACACAAGTACCAACTTAAGTCCTAACACAAGTACGAGATCAAGTCCTAACTCAAGCGCTAACTTAAGTCCCAACTTAAGCGCCAACTAAGGTCTCAACTCAAGCGCCAACTTAAGTCCCAAGTCAAGTGTAAACTTGTCCCAATCCAAGCACCAACTTTAGTCCCAACTCAAGCACCAACTGAAGTCCCAACTCAAGCACTAACTGAAGTCCTAACTCAAGCACCAACTAAAGTCCCAACTCAAGTGCCAACGTAAGTTACAACTCAAGTGCCAACGCAAGTAACGACTCAAGCACCAACATAAATCTCAAATCACGAGTCAACTCAAGTCCCAACACATGCGCCAACTTATGCTGCATCTCAAGCACCAACATTAATCCCAACTCACGTGAAACCTTAGTGCCAACTTGGGTAAAAACTCAAGCGCCAACGTAGGTCCAAGCTCAAGCGCGAACTTAAGTCCCAACTCAAGCGTTCCAACATAAGTCTCAACTTAATTGCAAACTTAAGCCCCAACCCAAGCGCGACCTTAAGTCCCAAGTCAAGCGCCAACTTAAGTCCCAACTCAAGAGCGAACTTTGAGTCCTAACTCAAGCGCCAAATTAAGTCCCAAATTAAGCGCCAACTTAAGTCCGAACTCGAGCGCTAACCTAAGTCCCAACTCAAGCGAAAACTTAATTCCCAACTCAAGCGCCAACTTAAGTCCTAACTTAAGAGCCAACCTAAGTCCCAACTGAAGTACCAACTTAAGTCCCAAGTCAAGCGACAACCTAAGTCCCAATTCAAGCGCCAACCTAAGTCCCAACTCAAGCGCCAAAGTAGGTCCAAACTCAAGCACCAACTTAAGCCCCAACTCAAGCGCCAACTTAAGTCCCAACTCAAGCACCAACTTAAGTCCTAACACAAGCACCAACCTAAGTCCCAACTCAAGCGCCAACTTAGGTCCCAACTCAAGCGCCAACCTAAGTCTCAACTCAAGTGCCAAAGTAGCTCCGAACTCAAGCACCAGCTTAAGTCCCAAATGAAGCACCAACTTAAGTCCCAACTGAAGCACCAACTTAAGTCCCAACTCAAGCGCCAACGTAAATCCTAAGTCAAGCGCCAACTTAAGCCCCAACTCAAGCGCCAACTTAAGTAAAAACTCAAGCGCCAACCTAAGTCCTGACTCAAGCGCGAACTTTGAGTCATAACTCAAGCACCAACTTAAGTCCCAAATCAAGCGCCAACTTAAGTCACGACTCAAGCGCCAACTTAAGTCCTAACTCAACCGCAAAACTATTTCCCAACTCAAACACCAACTTAAGTCCCAACTCAAGCGACAACCTAAGTCCCAACTCAAGCACCAAAGTAGATCCCAACTCAAGCCCCAATTGAAGTGCCAACTTAAGTCCCAACTCAAGCGCCAACTTAAGTCCCAACACAAGGACCAACCTAAGTCCCAACTCAAGCGCCAACTTAAGTCACAACACAACCCCTAACCTAAGTCCCAACTCAAGCGCCAACTAAAGTCCCAATCATTCCCACACCAACCTAAGTCCCAACACAACTTAGTCCCAACTCAAGCGCCAACGTGTCCCAACACAAGCGCCAAACTATCCCAACTCAAGCGCCAACTTAAGTCCCAAGCACGCCAACCTAAGTCCAAACTCAAGTGCCAGTAGTTCTTAACTCAAGCACCAACTTAAGTCCCAACTCAAGCGCCAACATAGGGTCCCAACTCAAGCGCCAACTAAAGTCCCAACACAAGCGTCAACTGAAATTCCAACTCAAGCGACAACTTAACTCCAAACTCAACAGCCAATTTAAGTCCCAACTCAAGTCCCAACTTAAATTCCAACTCAAGCGCCAACTTAAGTTTCAACTCAAGGGCCAACTTAAGTCCCAACTCAAGCGCCAACTAAAGTCCCAACTCAAATGCCAACTTAGTTCCAACTTGTCCCAATTTAAGTGCCAACTTAAGTGCCTAAAGTGGCATTCAGATGGCACCTATCCGGAAGAGTTCTACTTAAGTTCCACTAAGTTCAAGTTCCACTTAAGTGGTACTTAAGTGGTACCTAAGTGGAACTTAAGTGAAACTTAAGTGCAACTAAAGTGAAACTTAAGTGCCACTTAAGTGCAACTTATGTGCCACTCTATGCCACTTAAGTGCAACTAAGTTATGCCAATTTAAGTGCAACTTATGCCACTTAAGTGAACTTATGCACTTAAGTGCCACCTAAGTGCCACTTAAGTGCCACTTGCTACAAGTGCAACTTAAGTGCAACTAAGTAACTTAAGTGCCACTTAAGTGTAACTTAAGTGCCACTTAAGTGCAACTTAAGTGCCACTTAAGTGCCACTTAAGTTCCATTTAAGAACCACTTAAGAGGAACTTGAGTGGAACTTGAGTGGAACTTCAGTGGCACTTAAGTGGAACTTGAACTTAAGTGGCACTTAAGTAGAAAACTTCCACATAGGTGCAATCTGAGTGCCACTTGAGGTACTTGAAGTTGGCACTTAAATTGGGACAAGTTTGAACTAAGTTCGCACTTGACTTGGGACTTTAGTTGGCGCTTGGGTTGGGACTTAAGTTGGCGCTTGAGTTCGGATTTAAGTTGGTGCTTGAGTTGGGACTTAAGTTGGCGCTTGAGTTGGGACTTAAGTTGACTCTTGAATTGGGACTTAAGTTGGCGTTTGAGTTGGGACTTAGGTTGGCGCTTGAGTTGGGACTTAAGTTGGCGCTTGAGTAGGGACTTAAGTTGGCGCTTGAGCCTTGACTTAGTTGGCGCTTGGGCTGGGAGTTGGCGCTTGAGTTGGGACTTTAGTTGGCACTTGGGTTGGGACAAGTTGGCGCTTGAGTTGGGACTTAAGTTGGCGCTTGAGTTGGGACTTAAGTTGGCGCTTGAGTTGAGACGTATTTTAGAGCTTGAGTTGGGACTTAGGTTGGCGCCTGAGTTGGACATAAGTTGGCGCTTGAGTTGGAACTTAAGTACGCGCTTGAGCTGAGATCTACATTGGCGCTTGAGTTTTGACCTAAGTTGGCACTTAAGGTTTCAATTGAGTTGGGATTAATGTTGGTGCTTGAGATGCAGCGTAAGTTGGCGCTTTAGTTGGGACTTGAGTTGACTTGTGAACTGGGACTTAAGTTGGTGCTTCAGTTGTAACTTACGTTGGCACTTGAGTTGTGACTTACGTTGGCACTTGAATTGGGACTTCAGTTGGTGCTTGAGTTGGGACTTCAGTTGGTGCTTGAGTTGGAACTTAAGTTGGTGCTTGGATTGGGACAAGTTGGCGCATGAGTTGGGATCTTAGTTGGCACTTGAGTTGGGACTTAAGTTAGCGCTTGAGTTAGGACTTGAGCTCGTACTTGTGTTAGGACTTCAGTTGGTACTTGTGTTTGGGCCCAAGTAGTACCTGTGTTGGGACTTGAGTTGACACTTGAGTTTGAGCTATAGTTGGTACTTGAGTTGGGATTTAAATTGGCGCTTGTGTTGGATTTAAGTTGGCACTTAATTTGGGACTTAATTTGGCACTTTGGTCGGAGCTTAACATTTGAATTGGCACTTACGTCACCACGTGAGTTTGCACTTAAGTTGGCATTTAAGTTGGCATTTGAGTTTTCTCTTAAGTTTGCATTTGAGTTGGCACTTAAGTTGGCACTTGAACTGGCACTCACATTTGCACTTATCATTTACGATAGCACTTTATTTGGCACTTAAGTTGGCAGTTAAGTTTGGACTTAATTTGGCGCTTGAGTTGGGACTTAAGCTGGTGCTTGAATTGGAACTTCAGTTGATGCTTGATTTGAGACGTAAGCTCGCCCTTTCGTTGGGACTAAAGATGGTGCTTGAATTGGGACTTGAGTTTTCGCTTGAGATGAAACATGATGGAGCTTGAGTTGGGACTTAAGTTGTAACTTAAGCTAAGACCCAAGCTGGCGCATGAGTTTGGACCTGAGTTGACGTTTGAGCTGGCACTTATTTTGTCACTTGAGTTGGCACTTATTTTGTCACTTGAGTTGGCACTTATGTTGTCACTTGAGTTGGCACTTGTGTTGTCACTTGAGTTGGCACTTATGTTGTCACTTGAGTTGGGAGATATGTTTGCGCTTGAGTTACAATATAAGTTGGCGCTTTAGTTGGCACTTAAGTTAGCTCTTGAGTTGGCATTTACGTTGGCACTAGTTGGAGCTTTCGTTGACACTTACGTTGGCACTTGAGTTGGAGCTAACGTTGGCACTTGAGTTGGGACCTATGCTGACCCGTGAGTTGTGATTAAGCCTGATGCTTGAGTTGGGACTAAGGTTGGCGCTTGAGTTGAGACATGGGTTGGCACTTGAGTTGGGACCTACATTGGCGCTTGAGTTTTGACCCAAGTTGGCACTTGAGTTGGCACTTAAGGTTTCACTTGAGTTGGGATTAATGTTCGTACCTGAGCTGGCACGTTGTCACTTGAGTTGGCACTTAAGTTGATTCATTAGTTGGGACTTAAGTTGACACTTGAGTTGTAATTTACGTTGGCACTTGACTTGGGACTTAGGTTGGCGCTTGGGTTGGGACGCTTGAGCTGATACTTAAGTTTCCGCTTGAGTTGGGACTAAGTTAACGCTTGAGTTATGACTTGAGTTGGTACTTGTGTTAAGACTTAAGTTGGTACTTGCGTTTGGTAACTGTGTTGGGACCTGAGTTGGCACTTGAGTTTGAACGTCAGTTCGTACTGGAGTTGGGATTTAAATTGGCCCTTGTGCAGAGAGGATGGGGAAGGGTAGGGGGAGGAGAGGAAGGGGGGAGTCGTAGGGGGAGGAAAGGAGGGGGAGAGAGGGTACGAGGACTGGCAAGGAGGGGAGAAAAGGAGGGGGCGAAGGAGATAATGGGAGGAAGGGAGGAAATGCTGAAAAGAACAGGGAGGGAGAAGAGGGAAGGATGTGAAAAGGAAGAAGGAAGGAAAAGGAGTGGAAATGGTGAAAAGAATTAGGAGGAAAAGGGAACTGGATGGGAAAAAGTGAGGAAGGGGAAATAGGGAAAGAAAGAGACGTCGAAGAAAGGAAGGAATTAAGGAAAAAAGGGAAGGAAAGAAGGAGGTAGCCTGAGACGTAAAGAGAAGCAAGGTCGTTCCCACAAAGTTTCGAGACAGGAAGACAAAAGATAAGAGAGAGAGAGAGAGAGAGAGAGAGAGAGAGAGAGAGAGAGAGAGAGTTATCGTGCTATCGGACAGACGTAAACATGAAGCAAACTAAACATTATAATGCTAACAAAAACAACACTAATTCTACTGTAAATTTGTGTTTATCTGACGGAAGAGGGCCACTGACAGCTTGAATATTATGTTGTGGTTCCATGAAATTTAGTCAGCTTTATTCCTTCTCTAAAAATGAGTCTCCTTGGTTACTATAGCCGCGGCGCGACTCTGAGGTTGTTATTATCGTGCCCTGGCAACCTACGATTCAAAAGTGCGTGATTTCGCGTACAGTATAATATCAGACGCATGTGATTCGTGTATAATATGTTCGTGTGGAATATTATTCGTGTATTATATATTCGTGAACAACAATATGATTCGTGTACAATATGTTCGTGTATAATAATATTCGTGTATAATATGTTCGTGAATAATAATATTCATGGATAATATATCTGTGCATAATAATAAGATTCGTGTATAATATGTTCGTGTGTAATATTATTCGTGTATAATATATTCATGCATACTTATATTCCTGTGTCATATTATTCGTGTATAATATATTCGTGCACAATAATATGATTCGTGTATAATATGTTCGTGTATAATAATATTCGTGTATAATATATTCGTGCATAATAATATGATTCGTGTATAATATGTTCGTGTATAATAATATTCGTGTATAATATATTCGTGCATATAATATGATTCGTGTATAATATGATACGAAATCGGACGCACTGTCGAATGGTAGGTTGCCAGGGTACGATAATGACAACCTCAGAGTCCTGCTCCGCGACTACAGTCTATTCAGTCCTCTAATCTGACAATAGAGAGAGAGGGTAGATGGGGGAGGGAGGAGGGAGACAAGAAAGGACGGAAGCAGAGGTTTAGAGAGAGAGAGAGAGAGAGAGAGAGAGAGAGAGAGAGAGAGAGAGAGAGAGAGAGAGATGCTAGATGGGGGAGGGAGGAGGGAGAGAAGAAAGGAGGGAAGCAGGGGTTTAGAGAGAGAGATAGATAGAGAGAGAGAGAGAGAGGGTAAGTCCGTTGATGAAATGCGAATATGGATATCCAGCTCTGATTGAAGCAAGGGGAAAACTGCAGACAACTCTGTCTTGTCATCTTCCAGGAGTCAGTCAGGAGGTGCTGTGACCTGAGATGCCAACTTACAAATTCTTGATGACAGGCGAATCAAGCTCAAAAAAAAAAAAAAAAAAAAAGTAAAATAAAAGGAATAATATGCTATTAAATCTAAATATACAACGAATAACTGGTCCAATATTTTTCGTTTATTTTTAGCGCTTTGTAACTAAAAAAAAAAAAAAAAAAAGTTGCATCCAAAAACAGGAACCACAGTTCATATTGACCTGTGAGCATAGCGGGTCACTTATACCCATTCATTGATTGTGTGTGTGTGTGTGTGTGTGTGTGTGTGTGTGTGTGTGTGTGTGTGTGCCTCTTGGCCTCAGGCCTTGTCCATGGCCAGCCTGTATTCCCACAGGTCGTTAAATCAGATGCCTTCGGCCTTTGACAGTGACTTTGGAGTAAAATAGACGATATTCTACATTCGTTTTTCCTGAGACAGACTATAGTGGGAGGTGTCTGTGTGTTACCATGGGAACCTCTCACACCACCAGTTACATACACACATTTTCCCACCAGGAAGTTCCATTAGAGAGTATTGTGTGTGTGTGTGTGTGTGTGTGTGTGTGTGTGTGTATGTACAGTCATGCGTGTGTCTGCACATCTCACTGCAATGCTCCGCCAACACCCACGACACTTTTCTCCTTAATTTCTTACCACAGAGACCTCTTACATTCCTGGATCTTTTCAAAAACTTTGTTCGACGTCGTTCTTACATATTATGAAGGAAAAATAGGTAAATGTTTATATAAATGTTCGTACAATAACATTATATATAAACTGCTAGAGATATATTCTTTTCACATTCACTTGGCCCAGATTTTCGTTCTTTTGCAGCTGATTTCACGTAGTTCAGTGGCAGAAAGTACAATGCTATGGCTCTACAACCTTGCCTCAGCACTTCTTCGTGACCAGCATCTTCTTCCAGTGTTCATCTATTGCTACAACTCAGCATTCAGGACGGAAATAGGGGAGTTTTAGGCCAAGTTAGAGTAAAAAGAGTATAGTGGACAATATTCATAGTCTTGCCTTGGTTAGAGTGTGGCTTGGTTAGAGTGTGTTACACACACACACACACACACACACACACACACACACACACACACACTCCTTTCTTCACCATCAAGTCCTACCTTAGAATACTTGTGTGTGTGTGTGTGTGTGTGTGTGTGTGTGTGTGTGTGTGTGTGTGTGTGTGTGCAAGTTCGGCGAACTTTGCAAGTTCGGCGAACTTGGCAAGTTCGGCGAACTTGGCAAGTTCGGCGAAATTGGCAAGTTCGGCGAAATTGGCAAGTTCGGCGAAATTGGCAAGTTCGGCGAAATTGGCAAGTTCGGCGAAATTGGCAAGTTAGCAGACCTATGAAAGTTCGGCGAAATTGGCAAGTTCGGCGAACTTTGCAAGTTCGGCGAAATTGGCAAGTTCGGCGAAATTGGCAAGTTCGGCGAAATTGGCAAGTTCGGCGAACTTGGCAAGTTCGGCGAAATTGGCAAGTTCGGCGAAATTGGCAAGTTCGGCGAACTTTGCAAGTTCGGCGAAATTGGCAAGTTCGGCGAAATTGGCAAGTTCGGCGAAATTGGCAAGTTCGGCGAAATTGGCAAGTTCGGCGAAATTGGCAAGTTCGGCGAAATTGGCAAGTTCGGCGAAATTGGCAAGTTCGGCGAAATTGGCAAGTTCGGCGAAATTGGCAAGTTCGGCGAAATTGGCAAGTTCGGCGAAATTGGCAAGTTCGGCGAACTTTGCAAGTTCGGCGAACTTTGCAAGTTCGGCGAAATTGGCAAGTTCGGCGAAATTGGCAAGTTCGGCGAAATTGGCAAGTTCGGCGAAATTGGCAAGTTCGGCGAACTTGGCAAGTTCGGCGAACTTGGCAAGTTCGGCGAAATTGGCAAGTTCGGCGAACTTGGCAAGTTCGGCGAAATTGGCAAGTTCGGCGAATTTGGCAAGTTCGGCGAAATTGGCAAGTTCGGCGAAATTGGCAAGTTCGGCGAAATAAGTTCTGCGAAATGGCAAGTTCAAGAATTGGCAAGTTCGGCGAAATTGCAAGTAAATTGGCAACTTCGGCGAAATTGGCAAGTTCGGCGATCTTTGGAAGTTCGGCGAAATTGGCAAGTTCAGTATTTGGCAAGTTCACTCCCAACTCAGCGCCAACTTAAGTCCTAACTTAAGAGCCAACCTAAGTCCCATCTCAAGTACCAACTTAAATCCCAACTCAAGCAACAACCTGCTCCGTCCCACCTGCGCCAACCTAAGTCCCAACTCAAGCGCCTAAACTAGGTCCAAACTCAAGCACCAACCTAAGCCCCAACAACCAAGCGCTGCCAACTTCACTCCAAATAATAAATTTTAAGTCCCAATATTGCAATCACAGCCTGCAACTCAGCTTACTAGGTCCCAACTTAAGTAAAAGCAATCTAAGTTTCATCTCAGGCTGTAAAGAGTTCTGTCTCAAGCACCAACTTTAAGTACCAAATGAAGCACCAACTTAAAAGTCCCAACTGAAGCACCAACTTAAGTCCCAACTCAAGCGCCCAACGTAAATCCTAACTCAAGCGCCAACTTAAGCCCCAACTCAAGCGCCAACTTAAGTAAAAACTCAAGCGCCAACCTAAGTCCTGACTCAAGCTACCAATCTGAGCCAGAACTCAAGCACCAACTTAAGTCCCCAAATCTGTTTAAACTTAAGTCACGACTCAAGCGCCAACCCATCTCCAACTCAAACGCCAACCTAAGTCCCAACTCAAGCGAAAACTTAAGTCCCAACTCAAGCGCTAACCAGTTCTAACTCAACCCACAAACCTAACTTCAAATCAAGCACCACCTAAGTCCCCAACTGGCTGACAACCTAAGTCCCAACTCAAGACCAAAGTAGATCCCAACTCAAACCCTTAATTCAAGTGCCAACTTAAGGAACTCACACCAACTTAAGTCCCAACACATGCACCAACTTAAGTCCCAACTGTTGCACCAACTTAAGTCCCAACTTAAGAGCCAATTTAAGTCCTTATCTCTCAAGTACCAACTTAAATTCCAACTCAAGCGCCAACTTAAGTTTCAACTCAAGGGCCAACTTAAGTCCCAACTCAAGCGCCTACTAAAGTCCCAACTCAAATGCCAACTTTGTTCCAACTTGTCCCAATTTAAGTGCCAACTTAAGTGCCTAAAGTGGCATTCAGATGGCACCTATCCGGAAGAGTTCTACTTAAGTTCCACTAAATTCAAGTTCCACTTAACCCGCCCAGTCCCGGCCACTTTTTGACCACTGGTACCCCCCAATCCCGGGCAATTTTTGACCTTTTTTTTTTTTGCTAAAACTTTCGCTTTTGGTGAGAAACATCGAAAATTCATAGAGAAATCGCTCACCTGAGGTTTAAAATACTCATTACAGGTAGGAGAGCCTCCTTACTTTACTGGGTTTTCTATCAGGCTGGCACCAAAGAAAACGAGTTCTATGGGAGGATAACTACTTCACACCACTCATAAACGGTATTTATTTATTTACTGTTACGAATTTATATGTAGTACAAAAGTATATTGGTTTTCAAGCAGTAATATAGGCATTATAAGCATTGTTTCACTCGCTTAATAATTAACTTTTTTTGCCACATTACCTGGATCATCATTTCTAACTGTTTCTTCCTCTAATGCTATGTAAAGTTTGTCCTCCACATTGTCATTGATTGGGGAATCACTCTGGCCCTGAATTGACCAGGGCATGACATGGCTATACTGGCCAGGTCACTGATAACAGGTGAATTGCTGAGAAAAGGGCATGCAGGGGGGAGGAGGTCGCTGGGTAAGGCATTGTCTCTGCCTTGCATCTTGTTGAGGCAGGTGTCCCGTATACGTACTCAAAAATGACTCGCGAAAATTGAAAATTGTGGAAATTATGAACCTTGCAATTGCAGGACGTTGAAGTACGTCCTCGGGATTAGCTGTGACAAAACGTGAGGACGTGGAAGTACGTCCTCGGGACGGCACGGGTTAAGTGGTACTTAAGTGGTACCTAAGTGGAACTAAAGTGCAACTTAAGTGGAACTTAAATGCCACTTAAGTGCCACTTAAGTGCCACTTAAGTGCAACTTAAGTGCCACTTAAGTGCCACTTAAGTGCAACTTGAGTGCAACTTGAGTGCCACTAAAGTGCCACTTAAGTGCAACTTGAGTGCAACTTGAGTGCAACTTAAGTACCACTTAAGTGCCACTTAAGTGCCACTTAAGGGCCAAATATGTGCCAATTAAGTGCCACTTAAGTGCCAATTAATTACCACTTAAGTGCCACTTAAGTGGAACTTAAGTGCCACTTAAGTTGCACTTAAGTTCCATTTAAGAACCACTTAAGAGGAACTTGAGTGGAACTTGAGTGGAACTTCAGCTCCACTTAAGTGGAACTTGAACTTAAGTGGCACTTAAGTAGAAAACTTCCACATACTGTAGGTGCAATCTGAGTGCCACTTGAGGTACTTGAAGTTGGCACTTAAATTGGGACAAGTTTGAACTAAGTTCGCACTTGACTTGGGACTTTAGTTGGCGCTTGGGTTGGGACTTAAGTTGGCGCTTGAGTTGGGATTTAAGTTGGTGCTTGAGTTGGGACTTAAGTTGGCGCTTGAGTTGGGACTTAAGTTGACTCTTGAATTGGGACTTAAGTTGGCGTTTGAGTTGGGACTTAGGTTGGCGCTTGAGTTGGGACTTAAGTTGGCGCTTGAGTAGGGACTCAAGGTGGCGCTTGAGTTGGGACTTAAGATAGCGCTTGAGCTGGGACTTAAATTGGCGCTTGAGTTGGGACTTAAGTTGGTGCTTGAGTTGAGACGTATTTTAGAGCTTGAGTGCGGACTTAGGTTGGCGCCTGAGTTGGACATAAGTTGGCGCTTGAGTTGGAACTTAAGTACGCGCTTGAGCTGAGGTCTACATTGGCACTTGAGTTTTGACCTAAGTTGGCACTTAAGGTTTCAATTGAGTTGGGATTAATGTTGGTGCTTGAGATGCAGCGTAAGTTGGCGCTTTAGTTGGGACTTGAGTTGACTTGTGAACTGGGACTTAAGTTGGTGCTTCAGTTGTAACTTACGCTGGCACTTGAGTTGTGACTTACGTTGGCACTTGAATTGGGACTTCAGTTGGTGCTTGAGTTGGAACTTAAGTTGGTGCTTGAGTTGGAACTTAAGTTGGTGCTTGGATTGGGACAAGTTGGCGCAAGAGTTGGGATCTTAGTTGGCACTTCTGAGTTGGGACTTAAGCTGGGGCTTGAGTTAAGACTTCAGTTGGTACTTGTGTTTGGGCCCAAGTAGTACCTGTGTTGGGACTTGAGTTGACACTTGAGTTTGAGCTATAGTTATGTACTTGAGCGCAGATTTAAATTGGCGCTTTGTGTTGGATTTAAGTTGGCACTTAATTTGGGACTTAATTTGGCACTTTGGTCGGAGCTTTAACATTTGAATTAACTTACAAGCCACTCTACGTGAGTTTGCACTTAAGTTGGCATTTAAATTGGCATTTGAGTTTTCTCTTAAGTTTGCATTTGAGTTGGCACTTAAGTTGGCACTTGAACTGGTACTCAACATTGGTACTGGTCATTTACGATAGCACTTTATTTGGCACTTAAGTTGGCAGTTAAGTTTGGACTTAATGTGGCGCTTGAGTTGGGACTTAAGTTGGTGCTTGACCAACCTTAGCTGATGCTTGATTTGGACACTGCAGCTCGCCCTTTCGTTGGGATTCAAAGATGGTGCTTGAATTGGGAACTTGAGTTTTCATTGAGATGAAAACATGATGGAGCTTGAGTTGGGACCTAAGTTGCACCTTGGTTAAGACCCAAGCTGGCGCATGAGTTTGTACCTGAGTTGGACGCTTGAGCTGGCACTTATTTTGTCACTTGAGTTGGCACTTATTTTGGTCACTTGAGTTGGCACTTATGTTATCACTTGAGGTGGTACTGAAGTTGTCACCTGAGTTAGCACTTATGTTGTCACTTGAGAGATATGTTTCATGCTTTTGAGTTATAATATAAGTTGGCTTTAGTTGGCACTTAAGTTAGCTTTTGAGTTACTTGATGCTATGGCACTAGTTGGAGCTTGGTTAATTTACGTTGGCACTTGGTTGGTTTTCACCGTTGGCACTTGAGTTGGGACCTATGCTGACCCGTGAGTTGTCATTAAGCCTGATGCTTGAGTTGGGACTAAGGTTGCTTGGAGTTGAGACATGGGTTGGCACTTGAGTTGGGACCTACATTGGCGTTGAGTTTTGACCTAAGTTGGCACTTGAGTTGGCACTTAAGGTTTCACTTGAGTTGGGATTAATGTTCGTACTTGAGTTGGCACGTTGTCACTTGAGTTGGCACTAAGTTGATTCATTAGTTGGGACTGTAAGCACACTTGAGTTGTAATTTATTGCCACTTGATTTGGGGACTTAGGCTGGCGCTGGGTTGGGACGCTGAGCGATACTGTAAGTTTCCGCTGAGTTGACACACAGTTAACGCTTGAGTTATGACTTGAGTTGGTACTGTTAAGACTTGGTTGGTACTTGCGCTTTGGTAACTGTGCTGGGACCTGAGTTGGCACTGAGTTTGAACGTTAGGTTCGTACTGGAGCTGGGATTTAAATTGGCCCTTGTGCAGAGAGGTAGGTAGATGAGGTGGGAAAGCCGTAGGGGAGAGCGAGGAGGGTACGAGGATCTATAGCGAGGAGAAGGAGGGGGATGAAGAGATAATGGGGAGGAAGGGAGGAAATGCTGAAAGAACAGTGGAGTGGAGAAGAGGAAGGATGTGAACAGGAAGAAGGAAGGAGTGAAATGGCAAATGAATGCGAATCGGATGGAAAAGTGAGTAGGGAAAGAAAGAGACGTCGAAGACAGTGCTGATATTGCTGAAAAGGATGCAGCCTGAGACGTAAAGAAAGGTCGCTCCACAGTTTGACAGGCAGACAAAAGAAGATGACAAGACAGAGTTGTCTGCAGTTTTACCCTTGCTTCAATCAGAGCTGGATATCCATATTCGCATTTCATCAACGGACTTACCCTCTCTCTCTCTCTCTCTCTCTCTCTCTAAACCCCTGCTTCCCTCCTTTCTTCTCTCCCTCCTCCCTCCCCCATCTAGCATCTCTCTCTCTTTCTCTCTCTCTCTCTCTCTCTCTCTCTCTCTCTCTCTAAACCTCTGCTTCCGTCCTTTCTTGTCTCCCTCCTCCCTCCCCCATCTACCCTCTCTCTCTATTGTCAGATTAGAGGACTGAATAGACTGTAGTCGCGGAGCAGGACTCTGAGGTTGTCATTATCGTACCCTGGCAACCTACCATTCGACAGTGCGTCCGATTTCGTATCATATTATACACGAATCATATTATATGCACGAATATATTATACACGAATATTATTATACACGAACATATTATACACGAATCATATTATTATGCACGAATATATTATACACGAATATTATTAAACACGAACATATTATACACGAATCATATTATTGTGCACGAATATATTATAAACGAATAATATGACACAGGAATATAAGTATGCATGAATATATTATACACGAATAATATTACACACGCACATATTATACACGAATCTTATTATTATGCACAGATATATTATCCATGAATATTACTATTCACGAACATATTATACACGAATAATATTATACACGAACATATTGTACACGAATCATATTGTTGTTCACGAATATATAATACACGAATAATATTCCACACGAACATATTATACACGAATCACATGCGTCTGATATTATACTGTACGCGAAATCACGCACTTTTGAATCGTAGGTTGCCAGGGCACGATAATAACAACCTCAGAGTCGCGCGCCGCGGCTATAGTAACCAAGGAGACTCATTTTTAGAGCAGGAATAAAGCTGACTAAATTTCATGGAACCACAACATAATATTCAAGCTGTCAGTGGCCCACTTCCGTCAGATAAACACAAATTTACAGTAGAATTAGTGTTGTTTTTGTTAGCATTATAATGTTTAGTTTGCTTCATGTTTACGTCTGTCCGATAGCACGATAACTCTCTCTCTCTCTCTCTCTCTCTCTCTCTCTCTCTCTCTCTTATCTTTTGTCTGCCTGTCTCGAAACTTTGTGGGAACGACCTTGCTTCTCTTTACGTCTCAGGCTACCTCCTTCTTTCCTTCCCTTTTTTCCTTAATTCCTTCCTGTCTTCGACGTCTCTTTCTTTCCCTATTTCCCCTTCCTCACTTTTTCCCATCCAGTTCCCTTTTCCTCCTAATTCTTTTCACCATTTCCACTCCTTTTCCTTCCTTCTTCCATTTCACATCCTTCCCTCTTCTCCCTCCCTGTTCTTTTCAGCATTTCCTCCCTTCCTCCCATTATCTCCTTCGCCCCCTCCTTTTCTCCCCTCCTTGCCAGTCCTCCTCCTTGCCTCCCCCTCTCTCCTTTCCTCCTTTCCTCCCCCTACGACTCCCCCTTTCCTCTCCTCCCCCTACCTTTCCCCATCCTCTCTGCACAAGGGCCAATTTAAATCCCAACTCCAGTACGAACTGACGTTCAAACTCAAGTGCCAACTCAGGTCCCAACACAGTTACCAAACGCAAGTACCAACTTAAGTCTTAACACAAGTACCAACTCAAGTCATAACTCAAGCGTTAACTTAGTCCCAACTCAAGCGGAAACTTAAGTATCAGCTCAAGCGTCCCAACCCAAGCGCCAACCTAAGTCCCAAGTCAAGTGCCAACGTAAATTACAACTCAAGTGTCAACTTAAGTCCCAACTAATGAATCAACTTAAGTGCCAACTCAAGTGACAACGTGCCAACTCAGGTACGAACATTAATCCCAACTCAAGTGAAACCTTAAGTGCCAACTCAAGTGCCAACTTAGGTCAAAACTCAAGCGCCAATGTAGGTCCCAACTCAAGTGCCAACCCATGTCTCAACTCAAGCGCCAACCTTAGTCCCAACTCAAGCATCAGGCTTAATGACAACTCACGGGTCAGCATAGGTCCCAACTCAAGTGCCAACGTTAGCTCCAACTCAAGTGCCAACGTAAGTGTCAACGAAAGCTCCAACTAGTGCCAACGTAAATGCCAACTCAAGAGCTAACTTAAGTGCCAACTAAAGCGCCAACTTATATTGTAACTCAAGCGCAAACATATCTCCCAACTCAAGTGACAACATAAGTGCTAACTCAAGTGACAACACAAGTGCCACCTCAAGTGACAACATAAGTGCCAACTCAAGTGACAAAATAAGTGCCAACTCAAGTGACAAAATAAGTGCCAGCTCAAACGTCAACTCAGGTACAAACTCATGCGCCAGCTTGGGTCTTAGCTTAAGTTACAACTTAAGTCCCAACTCAAGCTCCATCATGTTTCATCTCAAGCGGAAAACTCAAGTCCCAATTCAAGCACCATCTTTAGTCCCAACGAAAGGGCGAGCTTACGTCTCAAATCAAGCATCAACTGAAGTTCCAATTCAAGCACCAGCTTAAGTCCCAACTCAAGCGCCACATTAAGTCCAAACTTAACTGCCAACTTAAGTGCCAAATAAAGTGCTATCGTAAATGATAAGTGCAAATGTGAGTGCCAGTTCAAGTGCCAACTTAAGTGCCAACTCAAATGCAAACTTAAGAGAAAACTCAAATGCCAACTTAAATGCCAACTTAAGTGCAAACTCACGTGGTGACGTAAGTGCCAATTCAAATGTTAAGCTCCGACCAAAGTGCCAAATTAAGTCCCAAATTAAGTGCCAACTTAAATCCAACACAAGCGCCAATTTAAATCCCAACTCAAGTACCAACTATAGCTCAAACTCAAGTGTCAACTCAAGTCCCAACACAGGTACTACTTGGGCCCAAACACAAGTACCAACTGAAGTCTTAACTCAAGCGCTAACTTAAGTCCCAACTCAAGTGCCAACTAAGATCCCAACTCATGCGCCAACTTGTCCCAATCCAAGCACCAACTTAAGTTCCAACTCAAGCACCAACTTAAGTTCCAACTCAAGCACCAACTGAAGTCCCAATTCAAGTGCCAACGTAAGTCACAACTCAAGTGCCAACGTAAGTTACAACTGAAGCACCAACTTAAGTCCCAGTTCACAAGTCAACTCAAGTCCCAACTAAAGCGCCAACTTACGCTGCATCTCAAGCACCAACATTAATCCCAACTCAATTGAAACCTTAAGTGCCAACTTAGGTCAAAACTCAAGCGCCAATGTAGATCTCAGCTCAAGCGCGTACTTAAGTTCCAACTCAAGCGCCAACTTATGTCCAACTCAGGCGCCAACCTAAGTCCCAACTCAAGCTCTAAAATACGTCTCAACTCAAGCACCAACTTAAGTCCCAACTCAAGCGCCAACTTAAGTCCCAGCTCAAGCGCTATCTTAAGTCCCAACTCAAGCGCCAACTTAAGTCCCTACTCAAGCGCCAACTTAAGTCCCTACTCAAGCGCCAACTTAAGTCCCAACTCAAGCGCCAACCTAAGTCCCAACTCAAGCGCCAACTTAAGTCCCAACTCAAGCACCAACTTAAATCCCAACTCAAGCGCCAACTTAAGTCCCAACCCAAGCGCCAACTAAAGTCCCAAGTCAAGTGCGAACTTAGTTCAAACTTGTCCCAATTTAAGTGCCAACTTCAAGTACCTCAAGTGGCACTCAGATTGCACCTACAGTATGTGGAAGTTTTCTACTTAAGTGCCACTTAAGTTCAAGTTCCACTTAAGTGCCACTGAAGTTCCACTCAAGTTCCACTCAAGTTCCTCTTAAGTGGTTCTTAAATGGAACTTAAGTGCAACTTAACTCAAGTGGCACTTAAGTGCAACTTAAGTACAACTTAAGTACTTAAGTGGCACTTAAGTTTAAGTCCACTTAAGTGCCACTTAAGTTCTTGGCACTTAAGTGCCACTGAAGTTCCACTCAAGTTCCACTCAAGTTCCTCTTAAGTGGTTCTTAAATGGAACTTAAGTGCAACTCAAGTGGCACTTAAGTGCAACTTAAGTACAACTTAAGTGGCACTTAAGTTGCACTTAAGTGGCACTTAAGTGGTACTTAATTGGCACTTAAGTGGCACTTAATTGGCACATAATTGGCACTTAAGTGGCACTTAAGTGGTACTTAAGTTGCACTCAAGTTGCACTCAAGTTGCACTTAAGTGGCACTTAAGTGGCACTCAAGTTGCACTCAAGTTGCACTTAAGTGGCACTTAAGTGGCACTTAAGTGGCACTTAAGTGGCACTTAAGTGGCACTTAAGTGGCACTTAAGTGGCACTTAAGTTCCACTTAAGTTGTACTTTAGTTCCACTTAGGTACCACTTAAGTACCACTTAAGTGGAACTTGAACTTAGTGGAACTTAAGTAGAACTCTTCCGGATAGGTGCCATCTGAATGCCACTTTAGGCACTTAAGTTGGCACTTAAACTGATACAAGTTGGAACTAAGTTGGCATTTGAGTTGGGACTTTAGTAGGCGCTTGAGTTGGGACTTAAGTTGGCCCTTGAGTTGAAACTTAAGTTGGCGCTTGAGTTGGAATTTAAGTTGGCACTTGAGTTGGGACTTAAATTGGCTCTTGAGTTGGGACTTAAGTTGGCGCTTGAGTTGGGACTTAGGTTGGTGCATGTGTTGGGACTTAAGTTGGTGCTTGAGTTGGGACTTAAGTTGGCACTTGAATTGGGGTTTGAGTTGGGATCTACTTTGGTGCTTGAGTTGGGACTTAGGTTGTCGCTTGAGTTGGGACTTAAGTTGGTGCTTGAGTTGGGAAATAGTTTGGCGGTTGAGTTAGAACTTAAGTTGGCGCTTGAGTTGGGACTTAAGTTTTCGCTTGAGTTGGGACTTAGGTTGGCGTTTGAGTTGGAAGTTGTTGGCGCTTGAGTCGTGACTTAAGTTGGCGCTTGATTTGGGACTTAAGTTGGTGCTTGAGTTATGACTCAAAGTTCGCGCTTGAGTCAGGACTTAGGTTGGCGCTTGAGTTTTTACTTAAGTTGGCGCTTGAGTTGGGGCTTAAGTTGGCGCTTGAGTTAGGATTTACGTTGGCGCTTGAGTTGGGACTTAAGTTGGTGCTTCAGTTGGGACTTAAGTTGGTGCTTCATTTGGTACTTAAGTTGGTGCTTGAGTTCGGAGCTACTTTGGCACTTGAGATGAGACTTAGATTGGCGCTTGAGTTGGGACCTAAGTAGGCGCTTGAGTTGGGACTTAGGTTGGTGCTTGTGTTAGGACTTAAGTTGGTGCTTGAGTTGGGACTTAAGTTGGCGCTTGAGTTGGGGCTTAAGTTGGTGCTTGAGTTTGGACCTACTTTGGCGCTTGAGTTGGGACTTAGGTTGGCGCTTGAATTGGGACTTAGGTTGTCGCTTGAGTTGGGATTTAAGTTGGTACTTGAGATGGGACTTAGGTTGGCTCTTAAGTTAAGACTTAAGTTGGCGCTTGAGTTGGGAATTAAGTTTTCGCTTGAGTTGGGACTTAGGTTAGCGCTCGAGTTCGGACTTAAGTTGGCGCTTAATTTGGGACTTAAGTTGGCGCTTGAGTTAGGACTCAAAGTTCGCTCTTGAGTTCGCCGAACTTGCCAATTTTGCCGAACTTGCCAATTTCGCCGAACTTGCCAATTTCGCCGAACTTGCCAAGTTCGCCGAACTTGCCAAGTTCGCCGAACTTGCCAAGTTCGCCGAACTTGCTAATTTCGCCGAACTTGCAAAATTCGCCGAACTTGCCAAGTTCGCCAAACTTCCAAAGTTCGCCGAACTTGCCAATTTCACAGAAATTGCCAAGTTCGCCGAACTTGCAAGGTTCGCCGAACTTGCAAGGTTCGATGAACTTGCAAAGTTCGCCGAACTTGCCAATTTCACCGAACACGCCAATTTCGCCGAACTTGCCAATTTCGCCGAACTTGGAAAGTTCGCCGAACTTGCCAATTTCGCCGAACTTGGAAAGTTCGCCGAACTTGCCAATTTCGCCGAACTTGCCAATTTCGCCGAACTCGCCAATTTCGCCGAACTTGCCAATTTCGCCGAACTTGCCAATTTCGCCGAACTTGCCAAGTTCGCCGAACTTGCCAAGTTCGCCGAACTTGCCAAGTTCGCCGAACTTGCCAATTTCGCCGAACTTGCCAATTTCGCCGAACTTGCCAATTTCGCCGAACTTGCCAATTTCGCCGAACTTGCCAATTTCGCCGAACTTGCCAAGTTCGCCGAACTTGCCAATTTCGCCGAACTTGCCAATTTCGCCGAACTTGCCAATTTCGCCGAACTTGCCAATTTCGCCGAACTTGCCAATTTCGCCGAACTTGCCAATTTCGCCGAACTTGCCAAGTTCGCCGAACTTGCCAATTTCGCCGAACTTGAAAAGGTCGCCGAACTTGCCAAGTTCGCCGAACTTGCAAAGTTCGCCGAACTTGAAAAGTTCGCCGAACTTGCCAATTTCGCCGAACTTGCCAAATTCGCCGAACTTGCCAAATTCGCCGAACTTGCCAATTTCGCCGAACTTGCCAATTTCGCCGAACTTGCCAAGTTCGCCGAACTTGCCAATTTCGCCGAACTTGAAAAGTTCGCCGAACTTGCCAATTTCGCCGAATTTGCAAAGTTCGCCGAACATGCACACACACACACACACACACACACACACACACACACAAGTATTCTAAGGTAGGACTTGATGGTGAAGAAAGGAGTGTGTGTGTGTGTGTGTGTGTGTGTGTGTGTGTGTGTGTAACACACTCTAACCAAGCCACACTCTAACCAAGGCAAGACTATGAATATTGTCCACTATACTCTTTTTACTCTAACTTGGCCTAAAACTCCCCTATTTCCGTCCTGAATGCTGAGTTGTAGCAATAGATGAACACTGGAAGAAGATGCTGGTCACGAAGAAGTGCTGAGGCAAGGTTGTAGAGCCATAGCATTGTACTTTCTGCCACTGAACTACGTGAAATCAGCTGCAAAAGAACGAAAATCTGGGCCAAGTGAATGTGAAAAGAATATATCTCTAGCAGTTTATATATAATGTTATTGTACGAACATTTATATAAACAGTTACCTTTTTTTCCTTCATAATATGTAAGAACGACGTCGAACAAAGTTTTTGAAAAGATCCAGGAATGTAAGAGGTCTCTGTGGTAAGAAATTAAGGAGAAAAGTGTCGTGGGTGTTGGCGGAGCATTGCGGTGAGATGTGCAGACACACACATGACTGTACACACACACACACACACACACACACACACACACACACACACACACAATACTCTCTAATGGAACTTCCTGGTGGGAAAATGTGTGTATGTAACTGGTGATTTGAGAGGTTCCCATGGTAACACACAGACACCTCCCACTATAGTCTGTCTCAGGAAAAACGAATGTAGAATATCGTCTATTTTACTCCAAAGTCACTGTCAAAGGCCGAAGGCATCTGATTTAACGACCTGTGGGAATACAGGCTGGCCATGGACAAGGCCTGAGGCCAAGAGGCACACACACACACACACACACACACACACACACACACACACACACACACACACACACACACACACACACACATATACTCACACACACACACACACACACACAATCAATGAATGGGTATAAGTGACCCGCTATGCTCACAGGTCAATATGAACTGTGGTTCCTGTTTTTGGATGCAACTTTTTTTTTTTTTTTTTTTTTTAGTTACAAAGCGCTAAAAATAAACGAAAAATATTGGACCAGTTATTCGTTGTATATTTAGATTTAATAGCATATTATTCCTTTTATTTTACTTTTTTTTTTTTTTTTTTGAGCATGATTCGCCTGTCATCAAGAATTTGTAAGTTGGCATCTCAGGTCACAGCACCTCCTGACTGACTCCTGGAAGATGACAAGACAGAGTTGTCTGCAGTTTTCCCCTTGCTTCAATCAGAGCTGGATATCCATATTCGCATTTCATCAACGGACTTACCCTCTCTCTCTCTCTCTCTCTATCTCTCTCTCTAAACCCCTGCTTCCCTCCTTTCTTCTCTCCCTCCTCCCTCCCCCATCTAGCATCTCTCTCTCTCTCTCTCTCTCTCTCTCTCTCTCTCTCTCTCTCTCTCTCTCTCTCTCTCTCTCTCTAAACCTCTGCTTCCGTCCTTTCTTGTCTCCCTCCTCCCTCCCCCATCTACCCTCTCTCTCTATTGTCAGATTAGAGGACTGAATAGACTGTAGTCGCGGAGCAGGACTCTGAGGTTGTCATTATCGTACCCTGGCAACCTACCATTCGACAGTGCGTCCGATTTCGTATCATATTATACACGAATCATATTATATGCACGAATATATTATACACGAATATTATTATACACGAACATATTATACACGAATCATATTATTATGCACGAATATATTATACACGAATATTATTAAACACGAACATATTATACACGAATCATATTATTGTGCACGAATATATTATACACGAATAATATGACACAGGAATATAAGTATGCATGAATATATTATACACGAATAATATTACACACGCACATATTATACACGAATCTTATTATTATGCACAGATATATTATCCATGAATATTACTATTCACGAACATATTATACACGAATAATATTATACACGAACATATTGTACACGAATCATATTGTTGTTCACGAATATATAATACACGAATAATATTCCACACGAACATATTATACACGAATCACATGCGTCTGATATTATACTGTACGCGAAATCACGCACTTTTGAATCGTAGGTTGCCAGGGCACGATAATAACAACCTCAGAGTCGCGCGCCGCGGCTATAGTAACCAAGGAGACTCATTTTTAGAGCAGGAATAAAGCTGACTAAATTTCATGGAACCACAACATAATATTCAAGCTGTCAGTGGCCCACTTCCGTCAGATAAACACAAATTTACAGTAGAATTAGTGTTGTTTTTGTTAGCATTATAATGTTTAGTTTGCTTCATGTTTACGTCTGTCCGATAGCACGATAACTCTCTCTCTCTCTCTCTCTCTCTCTCTCTCTCTCTCTCTCTCTCATCTTTTGTCTGCCTGTCTCGAAACTTTGTGGGAACGACCTTGCTTCTCTTTACGTCTCAGGCTACCTCCTTCTTTCCTTCCCTTTTTTCCTTAATTCCTTCCTTTCTTCGACGTCTCTTTCTTTCCTTATTTCCCCTTCCTCACTTTTTCCCATCCAGTTCCCTTTTCCTCTTAATTCTTTTCACCATTTCCACTCCTTTTCCTTCCTTCTTCCTTTTCACATCCTTCCCTCTTCTCCCTCCCTGTTCTTTTCAGCATTTCCTCCCTTCCTCCCATTATCTCCTTCGCCCCCTCCTTTTCTCCCCTCCTTGCCAGTCCTCGTACCCTCTCCCCCCGTCCTTTCCTCCCCCTACGACTCCCCCCTTCCTCTCCTCCCCCTACCCTTCCCCATCCTCTCTGCACAAGGGCCAATTTAAATCCCAACTCCAGTACGAACTGACGTTCAAACTCAAATGCCAACTCAGGTCCCAACACAGTTACCAAACCCAAGTACCAACTTAAATCTTAACACAAGTACCAACTCAAGTCATAACTCAAGCTTTAACTTAGTCCCAACTCAAGCGGAAACTTAAGTATCAGCTCAAGCGTCCCAACCCAAGCGCCAACCTAAGTCCCAAGTCAAGTGCCAACGTAAATTACAACTCAAGTGTCAACTTAAGTCCCAACTAATGAATCAACTTAAGTGCCAACTCAAGTGACAACGTGCCAACTCAGGTACGAACATTAATCCCAACACAAGTGAAACCTTAAGTGCCAACTCAAGTGCCAACTTGGGTCAAAACTCAAGCGCCAATGTAGGTCCCAACTCAAGTGCCAACCCATGTCTCAACTCAAGCGCCAACCTTAGTCCCAACTCAAGCATCAGGCTTAATCACAACTCACGGGTCAGCATAGGTCCCAACTCAAGTGCCAACGTTAGCTCCAACTCAAGTGCCAACGTAAGTGTCAACGAAAGCTCCAACTAGTGCCAACGTAAATGCCAACTCAAGAGCTAACTTAAGTGCCAACTAAAGCGCCAACTTATATTGCAACTCAAGCGCAAACATATCTCCCAACTCAAGTGACAACATAAGTGCCAACTCAAGTGACAACACAAGTGCCAACTCAAGTGGCAACATAAGTGCCAACTCAAGTGACAAAATAAGTGCCAGCTCAAACGTCAACTCAGGTCCAAACTCATGCGCCAGCTTGGGTCTTAGCTTAAGTTACAACTTAAGTCCCAACTCAAGCTCCATCATGTTTCATCTCAAGCGAAAACTCAAGTCCCAATTCAAGCACCATCTTTAGTCCCAACGAAAGGGCGAGCTTACGTCTCAAATCAAGCATCAACTGAAGTTCCAATTCAAGCACCAGCTTAAGTCCCAACTCAAGCGCCACATTAAGTCCAAACTTAACTGCCAACTTAAGTGCCAAATAAAGTGCTATCGTAAATGATAAGTGCAAATGTGAGTGCCAGTTCAAGTGCCAACTTAAGTGCCAACTCAAATGCAAACTTAAGAGAAAACTCAAATGCCAACTTAAATGCCAACTTAAGTGCAAACTCACGTGGTGACGTAAGTGCCAATTCAAATGTTAAGCTCCGACCAAAGTGCCAAATTAAGTCCCAAATTAAGTGCCAACTTAAATCCAACACAAGCGCCAATTTAAATCCCAACTCAAGTACCAACTATAGCTCAAACTCAAGTGTCAACTCAAGTCCCAACACAGGTACTACTTGGGCCCAAACACAAGTACCAACTGAAGTCCTAACACAAGTACGAGCTCAAGTCCTAACTCAAGCGCTAACTTAAGTCCCAACTCAAGTGCCAACTAAGATCCCAACTCATGCGCCAACTTGTCCCAATCCAAGCACCAACTTAAGTTCCAACTCAAGCACCAACAGAAGTCCCAACTCAAGCACCAACTGAAGTCCCAACTCAAGTGCCAACGTAAGTCACAACTCAAGTGCCAACGTAAGTTACAACTCAAGCACCAACTTAAGTCCCAGTTCACAAGTCAACTCAAGTCCCAGCTAAAGCGCCAACTTACGCTGCATCTCAAGCACCAACATTGATCCCAACTCAATTGAAACCTTAAGTGCCAACTTAGGTCAAAACTCAAGCGCCAATGTAGATCTCAGCTCAAGCGCGTACTTAAGTTCCAACTCAAGCGCCAACTTATGTCCAACTCAGGCGCCAACCTAAGTCCCAACTCAAGCTCTAAAATACGTCTAAACTCAAGCGCCAACTTAAGTCCCAACTCAAGCGCCAACTTAAGTCCCAACTCAAGCGCCAACTTAAGTCCCAGCTCAAGCGCCAACTTAAGTCCTAGCTCAAGCGCCAACTTAAGTCCCTACTCAAACGCCAACTTAAGTCCCAACTCAAGTGCCAACCTAAGTCCCAACTCAAACGCCAACTTAAGTCCCAATTCAAGAGTCAACTAAAGTCCCAACTCAAGCGCCAACTTAAGTCCCAACTCAAGCACCAACTTAAATCCCAACTCAAGCGCCAACTTAAGTCCCAACCCAAGCGCCAACTAAAGTCCCAAGTCAAGTGCGAACTTAGTTCAAACTTGTCCCAATTTAAGTGCCAACTTCAAGTGCCTCAAGTGGCACTCAGATTGCACCTATGTGGAAGTTTTCTACTTAAGTGCCACTTAAGTTCAAGTTCCACTTAAGTGCCACTGAAGTTCCACTCAAGTTCCACTCAAGTTCCTCTTAAGTGGTTCTTAAGTGGAACTTAAGTGGCACTTAAGTTGCACTTAAGTGGCACTTAAGTTGCACTTAAGTTGCACTTAAGTGGCACTTAAGTGGCACTTAAGTTGCACTTAAGTGGCACTTAAGTTACACGTAAGTGGCACTTAAGTTGCACTTAAGTGGCACTTAAGTTGCACTTAAGTGGCACTTAAGTTGCACTTAAGTTGCACTTTAGTGGCACTTAAGTGGCACTTAAGTGGCACTTAAGTTGCACTTTAGTGGCACTTAAGTTGCACTTAAGTTGCACTTAAGTTGCACTTAAGTGGCACTTAAGTTGCACTTAAGTTTCACTTAAGTGGCACTTAAGTTTCACTTAAGTTGCACTTAAGTTTCACTTAAGTTCCACTTAAGTTCCACTTAAGTACCACTTAAGTGGAACTTGAACTTAGTGGAACTTAAGTAGAACTCTTCCTGATAGGTGCCATCTGAATGCCACTTTAGGCACCTAAGTTGGCACTTAAATTGGGACAAGTTGGAACTAAGTTGGCATTTGAGTTGGGACCTTAGTTGGCGCTTGAGTTGGGACTTAAGTTGGCCCTTGAGTTGAAACTTAAGTTGGCGCTTGAGTTGGAATTTAAGTTGGCACTTGAGTTGGGACTTAAATTGGCTCTTGAGTTGGGACTTAAGTTGGCGCTTGAGTTGGAATTTCAGTTGGCGCTTCAGTTGGGACTTAAGTTGGCGCTTGAATTGGGACTTATGTTGGCGCTTGAGTTGGGACTTAAGTTGGTGCTTGAGTTGGGAGCTACTTTGGCACTTGAGTTTGGGCTTAGGTTGGCGCTTGAGTTGGGACTTAAGTTGGCGCTTGAGTTGGGACTTAAGTTGGCGCTTGAGTTGGAATTTCAGTTGGCGCTTCAGTTGGGACTTAAGTTGGCGCTTGAATTGGGACTTATGTTGGTGCTTGTGTTGGGACTTACGTTGGTGCTTGAGTTGGGTCTTAAGTTGGCGCTTGAGTTGGGACTTAGGTTGGTGTTTGTGTTGGGACTTAAGTTGGCGCTTGAATTGGGACTTAGGTTGGTGCTTGTGTTGGGACTTAAGTTGGTGCTTGAGTTGGGACTTAAGTTGGCACTTGAATTGGGGCTTGAGTTGGGATCTACTTTGGTGCTTGAGTTGGGACTTAGGTTATCGCTTGAGTTGGGACTTAAGTTGGTGCTTGAGTTGGGAAATAGTTTGGCGGTTGAGTTAGGACTTAAGTTGGCGCTTGAGTTGGGACTTAAGTTTTCGCTTGAGTTGGGACTTAGGTTGGCGTTTGAGTTGGGACTTAAGTTGGCGCTTGATTTGGGACTTAAGTTGGTGCTTGAGTTATGACTCAAAGTTCGCGCTTGAGTCAGGACTTAGGTTGGCGCTTGAGTTTTTACTTAAGTTGGCGCTTGAGTTGGGGCTTAAGTTGGCGCTTGAGTTAGGATTTACGTTGGCGCTTGAGTTGGGACTTAAGTTGGTGCTTCAGTTGGGACTTAAGTTTGTGCTTCATTTGGGACTTAAGTTGGTGCTTGAGTTCGGAGCTACTTTGGCACTTGAGTTGAGACTTAGGTTGGCCCTTGAGTTGGGACCTAAGTTGGCGCTTGAGTTGGGACTTAGGTTGGTGCTTGTGTTAGGACTTAAGTTGGTGCTTGAGTTGGGACTTAAGTTGGCGCTTGAGTTGGGGCTTAAGTTGGTGCTTGAGTTTGGACCTACTTTGGCGCTTGAGTTGGGACTTAGGTTGGCGCTTGAATTGGGACTTAGGTTGTCGCTTGAGTTGGGACTTAAGTTGGTACTTGAATTGGGACTTAGGTTGGCTCTTAAGTTAGGACTTAAGTTGGCACTTGAGTTGGGAATTAAGTTTTCGCTTGAGTTGGGACTTAGGTTAGCGCTCGAGTTCGGACTTAAGTTGGCGCTTAATTTGGGACTTAAGTTGGCGCTTGAGTTAGGACTCAAAGTTCGCTCTTGAGTTGGGACTTAAGTTGGCGCTTGACTTGGGACTTAAGGTCGCGCTTGGGTTGGGGCTTAAGTTTGCAATTGAGTTGAGACTTATGTTGGAACGCTTGAGTTGGGACTTAAGTTCGCGCTTGAGCTTGGACCTACGTTGGCGCTTGAGTTTTTACCCAAGTTGGCACTAAGGTTTCACTTGAGTTGGGATTAATGTTGGTGCTTGAGATGCAGCATAAGTTGGCGCATGAGTTGGGACTTGAGTTGACTCGTGATTTGAGATTTATGTTGGTGCTTGAGTCGTTACTTGCGTTGGCACTTGATTTGTAACTTACGTTGGCACTTGAGTTGGGACTTTAGTTGGTGCTTGAGTTAGGACTTCAGTTAGTGCTTGAGTTGGGACTTCAGTTGGTGCTTGAGTTGGGACTAAAGTTGGTGCTTGGATTGGGACAAGTTTACACTTGACTTGGGACTTAAGTTGGCGCTTGAATTGAGACCTTAGTTGGCGCTTAAGTTGGGACTTAAGTTAGCGCTTGAGTTAGGACTTGATCTCGTACTTGTGTTAGGACTTAAGTTGGTACTTGTGTTTGGACCCAAGTGGTACCTGTGTTGGGACGAATTGACACGAGTTTGATCATTAGGTGGTACTTGAGTTGGGATTTGAATTGGCGCTTGTGTTGGAATTAAGTTGGCACTTGTTTTAGGACTTAAGTTGGCACTTGTTATAGGACTTAAGTTGGCACTTATTTTGGGACTTAATTTGGCACTTGAGTCGGAGCTTTAGTTATTTGAACTGAAACTTACGTCACCAAGTGAGTTTGCACTTAAGTTGGGATTTGCGTTTGCACTTAAGTTGGCATTCGCGTTTGCACTTAGGGTAGCATTTGCGTTTCCAGTTAAGTTGACATTTGAGTTTTCTCTTCAGTTTGCATTTGAGTTGGCACTTAAGTTGGCACTTGAATTGGCACACAAGTTTGCACTTATCATTTACGTTAGCAATTTATTTGGCATTTACGTTGGCAGTTAAGTTTGGACTTAAGTTTGCACTTGAGTTGGGACTTAAGCTGCTGCTTGAAATGGAACTTAAGTTGGTGCTTGAGTTGGGACCAATGTTCGCCCTTTAATTGGGACTAAATGTGGCGCTTGAGTTGGTACTTAAGCTTGCGCTTGAGATGAGACTTCTTGCCGCTTGAGTTGGGACTTTAGTTGTCACTTGAGCTGGGATCTAAGTTGGCGCTTGAGTTTGGACCTGAGTTAGCATTTGAGTTGGCACTTATTTTGTCCCTTGAGTTTACGCTTATGATGTCACTTGAATTGGCTATTGTGTTGTCACGAGTTGGCACGTAAGTTATCTCTTGAGCTGGCACTTACGTTGGCACGAGTTGGAGCTTACACTGGCACTTGAGTTGGAGCTTACCTTGGCACTTAAGTTGGGAACTATGCTGACCTTTGAATTGTAATTAAGCTGGTGCTTGAGTTGAGACTAAGGTTGGCGCTTGAGTTGAGACATGGGTTGGCACTTGAGTTGGGACCTACGTTGGCGCTTGAGTTTTGCCCCAAGTTGGCACTTGAGTTGGCACTTAAGGTTTCACTTGAGTTGGGATTAATGTTCGTACTTGAGTTGAAACGTTGTCACTTGAGTTGGCACTTAAGTTGATTCATGAGTTGAGACTTAAGTTGGCACTTGATTTGTAACTTACATTGGCACTTGAGTTGAGACTAGGTTGGCGCTTGAGTTGGGACTAAGCGCTTGAGTTATGACTTGAGTTGGTACTTGTGTTAAGACTTAAGTTGGTACTTGCGTTTGGTACCTGTGTTGGGACATGAGTTGGCACTTGAGTTTGAACTTTAGTTGGAACTTGAGTTGGGATTTAAATTGGCCCCTGTGAAGAGAGGAGGGGGAGGGGTAGAGGGAGGAGAGGAAGGGGGAGTCGTAGGGGGAGGAGAGGAGAGGGTACGAGGACGGGCAAGGAGGGGAGAGAAAGAGGGGGCGAAGGAGAAAATGGAAGGAAGGGAGGAAATGCTGAAAAGAACTGGGAAGGAGAATATGGAAGGAGGTGAAAAGAAAGGAAGGAAAAGGAGTGGAAATGGTGAAAAGAATTAGGAAGAGGAAAAGGGAACTGGATGGGAAAAAGTGAGGAAGGGGAAACAAGGAAAGAAAGAGACGTCGAGGAAAGGAAGGAAGGAATTAAGGAAGAATGGAAGGAAAGGAAAGAAGGAGTTACCCTGAGACGTAAGGTGAAGCAAGGTCGTTCCCACAAAGGTTCAAGACAGGCAGACAAAAGATGAGAGAGAGAGAGAGAGAGAGAGAGAGAGAGAGAGAGAGAGAGAGAGAGAGAGAGAGAAGGAAGAGAGGGAGTCTGACTGTAAAATATCCCATTCTTTGAGGAAGGAAAGTCAGAACATCTTCAAAGCAAATATCCTCATCAGCAGTGCTGGGAACGCTACTAATAAAAAGTAGCGGCGCTCCCATTCCCGTTACTAGCCTGAAAAAGTAGTGGCGTTACTGGTTTCGCTACTTGATACGAAATGTAGCGGTGCTCCCGCTCCTGCTGCTTTGGATAAGAAAAACGTACACGAAGGAAAGGTTAACAAAAATCTGTGATATAGCAATACACTATATACTGTTTTGATAATATTAGTCAGTCTGAGTGGTTATGTTGTGTACCAGTAATGTCAGTATACACTTATACTGAATAAATAAAATCATACATGTCGGTGTCACTTTAATGAAGCTTAGAGCCGAAGGTACAGGAAAAAAGCTATTTACTGTATAATGTAACAAATGCTCTTTTACACTGTTACCTAGTATACCTACTGAAAGTAACATACGTAAGTAACAGGCAAAAAAATGTAGCCTACCATTAATACATATTATATAGATTTATTATATTTTCAATGATACTCATTTAAGATATATACGAAAACGAGAGTAAAAATGAACTGGGGCTTTCTGTTAAAGGCTATACAATGGCAATGTTTTTTCCATTACCTTAAACTGAAAGTAACATACTTTTACGAAATAATAACGTAGTGCGTAAGAATTAGTCTGAAAGAGAGAGTGAGGGAGAGAGCGCAAGTTAGAGACGGGAATAGTTAGAGGTGTGTGTGTGTGTGTGTGTGTGTGTGTGTGTGTGTGTGTGTGTGTGTGTGTGTGTGTGTTAGCATTGCCTACATCTAGCTGACATCCTTATTTATCTTTAGGCCTACTTAATTTAAATGATCGATAATTAACTAGCAACTTCCTGTCTAATTATTGCACAATTACTAATAAATAATATATATAGTTTAATAAATTACTGATGTAATGTAGAACAAACATCCTTAATTGACAGAATTGACGAAAGTAGTATTTTTCGTCATTAATAAATGCAACCAAACCGTCGGCATATCTGTACTGTATGTACTCACGACTCCGGACTGTATTCGTCGCGTGAGTAGTGAGGAGCGCGGTAACGCGTGAGTACAGCCAAAAAGTAGCGGCGCTCTCAGTTCCGCTACTGGCTAAAAAAAAAAAGTAATGGCGTTACCACCATCGCTATTAAAATAGTAGCGGCGCTATTCCCAGCATTGCTCAAGTGCCATCCCATGTTTCAACTCAAGCGCCAACCTTAGTCCCAACTCAAGCACCAGCTTAATCACAACTCAGGGGTCAGCATAGGTCCCTACTCAAGTGCCAACGTAAGCTCCAACTTAAGTGCCAACGTAAGCTCCAACTCAAGTGCCAACGTAAGTGCCAACGTAAGCTCCAACTCAAGTGCCAACGTAAGTGCCAACGTAAGCTCCAACTCGTGCCAACGGAATTGCCAACTCAAGCGCTAACTTAAGTGCCAACTAAAGCGCCAACTTATGTTGCAACTCAAGCGCAAACATAACTCCCAACTCAAGTGACAACACAAGTGCCAACTCAAGTGACAACATAAGTGCCTACTCAAATGCCAACTCAGGTCCAAACACAAGCGCCAACTTGGATCCCAGCTCAAGTGACAGTTTAAGTCCCAATTCAAGCGCCAACATGTCTCAGCTCAAGCGCAAACTTAAGTACCAACTCAAGCGCCATCTTTAGTCCCAACTAAAGGGCGACCTTAGGTCCCAACTCAAGTACCAAGTTAAGTTCCAATTCAAACACCAGCTTAAGTCCCAACTCAAGCGCCAACTTAAGTCCAAACTTAACTGCCAACTTAAGTGCCAAATAAAGTGCTAACGTAAATGATAAGTGCAAACCTGAGTGCCAATTCAAGTGCCAACTTAAGTGTCAACTCAAATGCCAACTTAAGAGAAAACTCAAATGCCAACTTACGTGCAAACTCACGTGTTGACGTAAGTGTCAATTCATATGTTAACTAAAGCTCCGACTTAAATACCAAGTTAAGTCCTATAACAAGTGCCAACTTAAGTCCTAAAACAAGTGCCAACTTAAATCCAACACAAGAGCCGATTTAAATCCCAACTCAAGTACCACCAAAAGTTCAAACTCAAGTGTCAACTCAAATCCCAACACAGGTACCATTTGGGTCCAAACACAAGTACCAACTTAAATCCTAACACAAGTACGAGCTCAAGTCCTAACTCAAGCGCTAACTTAAGTCCCAACTCAAGCGCTAAATAAGGTCTCAACTCAAGCGCCAACATAAGTCCCAACTCAAGCGCCGACTTGTCCCAATCCAAGAACCAACTTAAGTCCCAACTTAAGCTCAAACTGAAGTCCCAACTCAAGCACCAACTGAAGTGCCAACGTAAGTTAAAACTCAAGCACCAACTGTAGTCCCAGTTCAAGTGCCAACGTAAGTTACAACTCAAGTGCCAACGTAAGTTACAACTCAAGCACCAATTTAAGTCTCAGTTCACGAGTCAACTCAAGTCCCAACTCAAGCGCCAACTTATGCTGCATCTCAAGCACCAACATTAATCCCAACTCAGGTGAAACCTTAAGTGCGAACTTGGGTCAAAACTCAAGCACCAACTCAGGTCCCAACTCAGGTACCAAACGCAAATACCAACTTAAGTCTTAACACAAGTACCAACTCAAGTCATAACTCAAGCGGTAACTTAGTCTCGACTCAAGCAGCAAGTTAAGTATCAACTCAAGCGTCAAATGAATTCCCAACTCAAGTGCCAACATAAGTTACAACTCAAGTGCCAACTTAAGTCCCAAATCATGAGTTAACTTAAGTGCCAACTCAAGTGACAACGTGCCAACTCAAGTACGAATATTAATCCCAACTCAAGTGCCAACCCATGTCTCAACTCAAGCGCTAACCTCAGTCCCAACTCAAGCATCAGCTTAATCACAACTCAATGGTCAGCATAGGTCCCAACTCAAGTGCCAACGTAAGCTCCAACTCAAGTGCCAACATAAGTGCCAACGTAAGCGCCAACCCAAGTGCCGACGTAAGTTTCAACGTAAGATCCAACTCAAGTGCCAACGTAAGTGCCAACTCAAGAACTAACTTAAGTGCCAACTAAAGCGCCAACTTATGTTGTAACTTAAGCGCAAACGTAACTCCCAACTCAAGTGACAACATCAGTGCCAACTCAAGTGACAACACAAGTGCGAACTCAAATGCCAACTCTGGTCCAAACTCAAGCGCCAACTTGGGTTCCAACTCAAGCGCCAACTTGGGTTCCAACTCAAGCTCCAACTTAATTCCCAATTCAAGCGGCAACCTAAGTCCCAACTCAAGCGCGAACTTAAGTCCCAACTCAAGCGCGAACTTAAGTCCCAACTCAAGCGCCAACTTAAGTTCCAACTCAAGCGCCAACTTAAGTTCCAACTCAAGCGCCAACTTAAGTCACAACTCAAGCGCCAACTTAAGTCCCAATTCAAGCGTCATCTTAGGTCCCATCTGAAGCCTCAACTTAAGTTCCAACTCAAACGCCAACTTGAATCCCAACTCAAGCGCCAACTTAAGTCCCAACTCAAGCACCAACTTATGTCCCAGCTCAAGTGCCAACCTATGACCGAACTCAAGCGCAAACTTAAAGACCCATCTCAAGTTCCAACTAAAGTCCCAACTCAAGTGCCAACTTAGTTCCCAACTTGTCCCAGTTTAAGTGCCAACTTAAGTGCCTCAAGTGGCACTCAGGTGGCACCTATGTGGAAGTGTTCTACTTAAGTGTCGCTTAAAGTTCAAGGTCCACTTAAATGCCACTTGAGTGGAACTTGAGTGGCACTTAAGTGGAACTTGATCTTAAGCAGCAGTTAAGTAGAACACACACACACACACACACACACACACACACACACACACACACATACATTCTCTCTCTCTCTCTCTCTCTCTCTCTCTCTCTCTCTCCCCTAACCAACAAAGATTCAAGGGTGAATTTGCATCTGTAATTACTTAAGCTTTACGAATTATTTTTTTTTATGCATGGAAGAAGGAACCAAAGGCCAGAAGCCCGCACGATTTCTCCCTCCCAGAAATTAAATACATTAATAAGAGGGCTGAATTCAGGATGTGTTCATTTGGAGATGCCTGGATGCACTGCGTTTGAAAGACTGAAGGTCATAGGCAGTAGGAAATACAGAGGAAGACAGTTCCAGAGTTGACCTGTTCCATACATGGAGGACTGGGAGTAAATCGTATAGAAAAGAGATGAGAGCAGGGTTGGAGTAATTGTAATTGTAATTTAACTGAAATGTAATTATTTAGAAATATTGTAATTGTAATCATAATTGTAATTAAAAGTAAAATTGAAGTAATGAAATGTAATTGTAATTGAAAAGTTAATTGTAATTAAATTGGTATTATGAAAGGGAAGGAGAGTGGTAGTGGTAAGTTTATCCCATACCCAGCTGTCATTATGGGATTAAGATGCCACAGGATTAACCCAGCTAAGCCGCGTTTTGACAGTTCTCCTGCCTTTGTCCTCAACACTCTCATGGCACCTGACCCACCTGAGTCGAGGCCACCGAGAAAAGTGGCCTGGGTTGAGCTGGGTTGTGATAATTTTGATGGTCGACACACAGCATTTAACACTGCATCTGCCTATGAGGAAATTGTCAATCGGTTCAGTATTCAAGGGAAAGTAAAGAAAGTTGTAGCTGATGATGCATCTTAATGGTGAAAGTATTTGACATTTCCTTCCCAAGTTTCTACATAGATCAGAAGCAAGAGGAGGCTGGAAATTCGTGTGACCCCAACATCGCTGATGAGGATATTTGCTTTGAAGATGTTCTGACTTTCCTTCCTCAAAGAATGGGAGGTTTTGCCAGGCCTTTAGTTCCTTGTTCCTAACATTAAAAAAAAAAAAAAATACTCAGCAACTTCCCTGTCTTCCCTCTCAACGCAGTCCACATCCAAACAGTTTCAGATCTGTAATAAGATAGTGACCCAAATATCTTTACTTCGTTATCTAAAAATTGTCTGAACTTCTCTATGGATCCTTGATTTATTGTTTATTATTAGGTGTGAATATTGTTAGGTTTATGAAAGAGATGATTCATTGTGTGTGTGTGTGTGTGTGTGTGTGTGTGTGTGTGTGTGTGTGTGTGTGTGTGTGTGTGTGTGTTATTTTTAGCGCATTTAATCAGGCAGATTCCCAACTATCAGCTCAGTTGATTATAACTCCAATACTACCAGCACCCCTACTGCTACAATTACTACTATTACTACTACTACTACTACTATTACCACTACTAAACACGCAATCACCTAAAAATATAATTGTGTGTGTGTGTGTGTGTGTGTGTGTGTGTGTGTGTGTGTGTAGCCGACCTGACCTCATGTAGGGCTCCTCGGATGCGTGTTTGTAATTGTGTGTGCGTGTGTATGTGTGTGTCCCTGACCTCATAGTGACCGTATGTGCGTGTGTGTACGTGTCAACACCCAGAAGAGAGTTGTTTGGTGGGAGTTTCATTAAAACATCCGGTGGTCAAACACACACACACACACACACACACACACACACACACACACACACACACACGTTTATATACTCGTAGTACACACACTCACATATCAACACATAGATACACACATGCACTCAAACGCACACATCCATATACATGTACACCTATATTTTCTCGGCACTTTTCCGTACGTCACACACACACACACACACACACACACACACACACACACACACACACACACACACACACACACACACACACACACACACACACACACACACACACACACACACAATACTCTCTAACGGGAGTTGGTTTTGGGGAAATGTGTGTATGTAAATTTGGGGGTGTGGGGAGGTTGCCTTGGTAACACACTGGCCCCGCGCGCGCGCACACACACACACACACACACACACACACACACACACACACACACACACACACACACACACACACGCAAACACAAACATTGCAACCACACTAAAACATACACCCCCCATCACCTCACTCCCCCACACATAACACATCCACCCACCCACCCACACACCTACCCACACACACACACACACACACACACTCACAGACACATACACACACACGCAGACAGACACACACACATTGCAAGCATATCAAACCATAAACCCCCACCCCCCACCCCAGACACACACAACACATCCACTTACACACACACACACACACACACACACACACACACACACACACACACCATTGAAACTTACCAAATGACTGATATTAACTAGGAGAGTGATATGGGTGAGGTGGAAGAAGGGGAAAGGAAGGGGTAGACCGAGGATGAGATGGAGGGGTGGAGTAGAGAGGCATATGAGAGAGGAGGGTGTACTTTGGGGGGAGGACAGTGATATGATCGGGGACAGGGCGACATGTAGGTGATTTTTTTGTGGCCACCCCTTACTGGATTAAGGCGTCTTGAGAGAGAGAGAGAGAGAGAGAGAGAGAGAGAGAGAGAGAAAGAGAGAGAGGCCAATAGATGTGTGTGTATCAGAGTTCATAATTAAAATATTCACGTCTATCTATTTATCTATCTTTATACTTACCTAAATCTACCAGACCAAAACTAATCTACTTTTACTGACTCCCCTACCCTACCCTACCGTACCTTACCCTACCCTACTTTACCCTACCCTACCCTGCTCTGTCCTACACTACCCTACCCTACTTTACCCTACCCTACCCTGCTCTGTCCTACACTACCCTACCCTACCCTACCTTACCCTACCCTACAATACCCTACCTTACCCAACTCTACACTGCTCTACCCTACCCTACCTTACCCTACCCTACCCTGCCCTACCTTACCCTACCCTACCCTACCCTACCCTACCCTACACTACCCTACAGTACTCCACCCTGCCCTACCCCAAGGTCTAGTGACGTCACGCGGCACCTGAGCCCACCACTCCAGCAGGGTTAAGATTTATGCCCCAGGGTGAAACGTCCAATAGATCGGGGTCTCATTTACTACGTAAAACCTGGGGGTGGGATAGGTAGAATAGGACTGACAAACAACAGCTTGCAAACTACATCCGTTTTTCGTTACTACACACACACACACACACACACACACACACACACACACACACACACACACACACACACACACACTGCAATGGAGGAGGATGGAGTTGACACTGGAGAGGGAAGAGGCTGGCAGTGGCACTGGCACAGGAAGAGGTTGGCAGTGGCACTGGCACAGGAAGAGGTTGGCACTGGCACTGGCACAGGAAGAGGTTGGCACTGGCACTGGCACAGGAAGAGGTTGGCACTGGTAGAGCAGGAGGATGACACTGGTAGGGGAAGAGGTTGGCACAGGAGGAAGAATGGGTTGGCAGTGTGGGAGGCAGTGGTTGCTGCTGTAGTGCAAGTAAGATACTGGAGGCGCCATCTATCAGGCTTAAAATTTGTGGCCCAGGAGGACGAGCCTGGCATTGAAAACACAAAAGTGTAAATATCTCGAAAACGGTGCATTTTAAAGCAAAACTGAGCGACGGCGACGGCCGTTTTATCAACCTACCCCATTTTTTACTGCTCTATCCCGTGAGCTGGGTCTCATCACGATACCTCCAAAGGGAAATGGGTAAAAATGGGTAATTATTTTAAATGTGGCATTTTACAGGAAACCAAATGAGATATTTAGCCCAAAGTGAAGTGGGTAATAGATGTGGGTTTTATCTAAAAATGGTATCCAAGATTTTTTCTGTAAATACTGGGGTTCGATAGGTATAATAGGGGAAAAAAAAAAAAAAAAATAAAAAAAAAAAAACAAATAAATCTACGGGAGTTTCACTCCTCTGTTCAGAGAGTTTCTTCCATGTGACCGCGTTTCTTCATGGATCTTGACTAGAAAACCGATACCGAACCCCAGTATTTACAGGGAGAATCTCGGATACCATTTTCAGATAAAACCCACATCTATTACCCGTTTCACTTTAGGCTAAATGCCTCGTTTGGTTTCCTCTCAAATGCCACGTATAAAAAAATTAACCATTTTTACCCATTTTCCTGTGAAGCTATGGTGATGAGACCTAGCTAACGGGATAGAGCAGTAAAAAATGGGCTAGGTTGATTAAACGACCGTCGCCGTCGCTCAGTTTTGCTCTAAAATGCACCGTTTTCGAGATATTTGCACTTATGTGTTCTCAGTGCTATGCTACTGGAGGCGCCATCTATCAGGCTTGAAATCTATGGCCCAGGAGGACAATTATTAACCCAGTGAATCCTAGATCACATTTTTAATTTTATTCTTAATACCTCAAGACGATTTTATTTAACATACTAAAGAGCTGTGGCAGTGAAGGTTAACTAAGATATTAATCCATTCGTAGGGGTGACGAGCGGCCAGTAACAGGAGCAGCCAACAGAGAGCTATGTGGCATTTCTTTACTGCAGTGTGTCACCATATCCCGCCCCACACCACCACACATCCCCGCCAGTCCCTCTCTACTCACTAGTTTTCGAAACGACCTAACATTATCTTTCCAAAGCCACGAAGTGTAGATGTTGATACAAATAAACGTGAAATACAATTATGTCTGAGTTTCTCTCCTAACCTGAGCATGTCATCAAATAAATAACTGTTATCTTGTGTAATTTCCCTCTTTTAATATTAACAGGCTGAAATATTAGCCGTAAATAACAAGTCTAATTAGATAAGCATCCTGTGAAAATGCTATGAGTACATAATGGGTCAACTAAGGACACCAGAATTTAAGAACAAACCAAAGAAAAGCCAGCGAACTCATGCATGACCAAAAGCACCCCACATGGCCTCCCTAGCACTGAAGTACTGGATACACACTCCAGTTGGCACACACTCCAGCTGGAGGCTCAGTAGTACCCTTAAGACAAACTACTATATGAAAATCTGGTTGGAAAACTTTGAAAGCTTAGAAGTGCAGAGATACCAAGAGCTGAAATAATGCTCAAAATGTCATCTATTGAATTAAAAGGAACCGATCAAGTCAGGCACTGCTCAGATGCCGTAACTCTACCGGACAGAGCTAGCCTGAAGGCTCCACTGTATTCGTCAATTAAATCTGAAATGCTGATCCCTCAAACTAATGAGTCTACTACTACTACTACTACTACTACTACTACTACTACTACTGCTACTACTACTACTGCTACTACCACTACTACTACTACTACTACTACTAATGATGATGATGAAAATAATAATAACAATAAATTCCCAGCCCAAAAGTAGTCAAGATACAGAGGGATCCCAGCACCTACATTACTCCAAAATCTCCTTACCTAAAGGCTCGTGGCCAATGAAGTGCAATGTTATCGCACAATAGGACAAAATCAGCTCACGTTTAAGAACACTGTACGTAAAATGAATAAAATGTTAGTTTATGAATTACAGGAGTCTGCCACAACTCTCCATTCGGGGAAAAAATGGTTAAAGGGAAAAATCTAGGCAGAGGCGAATGGGAGAAGGCTGTGGTATTAAACTGTTGGGGGTACTGTCGATATTTTCACTGCCTTTTTCCTTCATATTGAAAATGAAACTAAAGCTTTATTAATCCCCAAATACGCACATCATTCATAACTGACGTGGTCTGGTACGAGTATGGCTGAACACAAAATGTGTTATGCGAAAAACGACCAGAAAAAATAATCGTTTTTTCTACAATTACAGCCAACAGAGAAGGCCCAATGAAGCTATGTGTTTGGCCAGGTTTATATATCTCTCTATCAGTCTATCTCCCTGTCTGCCTGCCCATCTGTCTGCCTTTGTCTGCCTGCCTGTCTGTTAGCAAGATTATCGGAAAAAGTCAAAAGATTATCCTATTTTTTTTATTTAGGTTTTGAATAAGCCATTCCGAACAAGCCCTTACAATCTGGGGAACGTTGTCGTTGGAAGCCAAGCAGGAAGAGTCAGCGGAAATTGACTAATTTTTCGCAGTTACCCATCCATTTTACCGCTTTTCTCTGAACAGAAAGCCGAGCCCGACTTAGTCTGTGGCGTCACAAAAGGTGCGCGGGGAAGTCATGCAAGCAGATCATCTCTGTCATTACACTTTGAATTAGGTTAGGATGAAGTAATTCGATATTTACAGCATTCAGTAAAACGTCAGAGCTACAAGGATAAAGGTTCGGCCACCCATCATGTCCGAGACAGAGACTCATCAGTTTCGAAGCATTGTGAGGAACAAGCAATAAACAGTAGGTCAGAGGTAGACTCCGTGGAGAGAGTGCGTCAGTACATCACGTCTACACGATTATTTAATTTTCTGTTACAATACTCTAACATCACAGGTGTTTAGTGATAAAGTGGACGGGCATTTGAACCGATTGTGAGGCACGAGTGTTGTTGGCGTCACTTCATAAGCTGGTGGTTAGATTTTGCTGGATTTTCCCGCCATTGTCCTCCTGCCTGTGATCTCACCTTGTTTCCCGCTGCACCCTCAAAAGGTATGCCATTTGGCTTTTACTACTTCTGTACTCGTTTTACTCTAACTTGGCCCAAATTTCCATCTCTCCAATCTGAATGCTGAGATGTAGCAATAGATTAATGCAAGAATATGTAAGTCACAAGAAAGGGCTGTGGAAAGGTAGCCACAGCGTTGTCCTTTTCTGGCAATGACCCATGTGAATTAACCTTCGTCTATCTGTCTTCTATATGTCTGTCTCACTCTCTGCCTGTCTCTCTGTTGTAAGCGACAATTACCTCTCATCCTTCCACAACGTCCTAGATTATCATACCATCATGCAGTATACAAATTTTCTCATCTTAACTTGGCCCAGATTTTCCTCATTTTGCCGCTTAAGGAGGCAGGAGAGGCGGGAAGAAGCGTGGCGTATTGATGAGAGCAGCTGACTTCATAGTACATTACAATATATTTGTGCCCTAACTTTAATAGCATACCTTCTTATGTATGATCGAGATCCTTTGACAAGTTGTGAGCTAACACACACACACACACACACACACACACACACACACACACACACACACACACACACACACACAAGTATTCTAAGGTAGGACTTGGGGGGGAAGGAAGTGTGTGTGTGTGTGTGTGTGTGTGTGTGTGTGTGTGTAACACACTCTAACCAAGCCACACTCTAACCAAGCCAAGACTATGAATATTGTCCACTATACTCTTTTTACTCTAACTTGGCCTAAAACTCCCCTATTTCCGTCCTGAATGCTGAGTTGTAGCAATAGATGAACACTGGAAGATGATGCTGGTCACGAAAAAGTGCTGAGGCAAGGTTGTAGAGCCATAGCATTGTACTTTCTGCCACTGAACTACGTGAAATCAGCTGCAAAAGAACGAAAATCTGGGCCAAGTGAAATTGAAAAGAATATATCTCCCGCAGTTTATATATAATGTTTTTTTACGAACATTTATATCAACAGTTACCTTTTTTTCCTTCATAATATGTAAGAACGACGTCGAACCAAGTTTTTGAAAAGATCCAGGAATGTAAGAGTTCTCTATGGTAAGAAATTAAGGAGAAAAGTGTTGTGGGTGTTGGCGGAGCATTGCGGTGAGATGTGCAGGCACACGCATGACTATACACACACACACACACACACACACACACACACACACACACACACACACACACACACACACACACACACAATACTCTCTAATGGAACTTGCTGGTGGGAAAATGTGTGTATGTAACTGGTGGTGTGAGAGGTTGCCATGGGAACACACAGGCACCTCCCACTAGTCAACCAAAGACTTCCTTAGCGATATATTTTTGGACAAGGCTGATTAACATCCTTTTGTACGTTTTTTATGCAGATTATGGTAAAGCTTGAAGTATTTATACAGCACAGTAGGAGAGCAAGGTGTAATAAGCAAAATAAATATCTAAGGAAGAGGTGCTAGGGAGTTGTAGAATGAGTTTATAGCTGTAATTTTTACCAGAGCGTTCCATTAAGCTGTATGTATTGCTTATCAGACTTAACATGGCTGAGGTCTTATATTTGCTGCTTATTTCTCATAGCATAATTACAGGCAGAAGAAGACGATAACACTGCTCTACATATCTTCAACAGCACTTTTTCTTAACTAGCATCATATTGTATGGTCAGGCTCTTGTTGCAGCTCAGCATTCAAGATGGAGAGATGGCAATTTTAGGCCAAGTTAAAGTGAAGTTCTATATCCATTCCATAACACCTTTTCGTGACTATACCGGTCTTCCTCTAACACGGGCCAGATTTCCATCCTTGTGTAGGTAATTTTACTCATTTCATGTAGCCCAGTGCCAGGAAATGACAATGGTATGGCTCTACATCCTTTACATAGCACTTCTTCGTGACAAGCATCATGTTTTGGTGTTAATCTATTGGTAAATCTCAGCATTCAAGATGGAGAGATGGTAATTTTAGGTCCAATTAGGGAAAAGAGAGTATTGTTCTATAGTCTAGTGTTAATGTATCCTTACAGCTCAGCATTTAAGGTGAGGAGATGGCAATATTAGGCAAAGTGAAAGTGAATAGAGTATGGTCAACATCTAAGTATAATTTCTGACTTTGTTTGCTACGGTCCCTGATGCTTCCTCTACGATGGTTTTCTCTTATGCACTCAGGCTCCGAAGACCCAATCCCAGCTGAATAAAATCGTCTGGAGTCTAATAAATAAAAGTACTAGAGTTGTCACGATCATTGGAGGGTTAATATTTACAGCATGAACGCTCTCAGACACTTATAAATAGCTCACAGGTGCATAATAGCCTCTTGTATTAGCTTGAATAAAATACTAGAGTTACCCTGAAGATGAGAGGGCCTCCGTGCCCTCTAGTGGTTGTAGAAGTAGTTGGGTAAAGTTTCACACAAGTTTCTGGGCTGAACAAGCATGGCATTCCATTGGTCAGTCAGTGGTACTCGGACGATAAGAGGGTGAGGCTGCGTCGGCTCCGCCTCCTGATGTAAGTGTTAAATTTTACTGTTTTGGGGTTAAATTTCGCTGTTTTTGCCATTAAGATGATTCAGATAGGACACAGAGGTATCTTGCTGCCAACCAGGAAGTGTCATAGGTCAAATAGATTCCACAGATGAGGGCAATAGACGTCGTTTTGCTGGTTAGGGGGTAGTGATGGTGTGTAGGCTTCTCCTCTTGCTGCAAGTGTTGGGTTTTGCTGTTTTTGCCATTAAGGTGACTAAATTAGGACACGGGGATATCTTACGGTCAGCTAGGAAGCGTTGTAGGCCAAAGAAATTGTAGAAAATAAGGGAAATGGATGTAATTTTAATAGTAGTGTATCGTCACCTATATCTATAGCCCTAATTGTCTAGATATCTATAGCCAGACGGCTTAAACCAGTAAGGGGTGGCCACAAACAAATAGCCTCCATGTCGCCCTGTACACTGCCATTTCTCTGCCCTTCCCCAACGTACACCCGCCTGTCTCGTATACCTCTCTACTCCATCCCTCCATTCCATCCCCTTCACTATGCTCATTTTACTCTAACTTGGCCTAAATTGCAATCTCTTTATCTCGAATGCTAAGTTGTAACAATAGAATATTACGCTAGTCACGAAGAAGTGCTGTTTCAAAGACGCAACTGCGACACGTGAAAAGCTGCAAATGGACGAAAATTTGGGCCAAGTTAAGGTGAAAGGAGTAGAGTACAGAATCCTCCTTGATAACATAAAAGTTTCCGGATTAAAATGAACTAGAAAAATCATCATCATCATCATCATCATCATCGTCATCGTCATCATCATCATCATCATCATCATCGTCATCGTCATCATCATCATCATCATCGTCATCGTCATCATCATCATCATCATCATCATCATCATCATCATCATCATCATCATCATCATCGTCATCATCATCGTCATCATCATCATCATCATCATCATCATCATCATCATCGTCATCATCATCATCATCGTCATCGTCATTATCATCGTCATCGTCATTATCATCATCATCATCATCATCATCATCATCATCATCATCTATCTACTGCTACTATCTACTGCCAGACGCCTCAGTCATCATCATCATCATTATCATTATTAAATTTTTGCATACCTTCACTCTTAAAAACATGCAGACAGTTTGAGTTACACACTGGTATACGCACATAGTAAATACGCACACAGAGCACGCACATAAGTACGCACACACTGAGAACGCACACTATCACGCACACACTGAATACGCGCGCACTGAACACGCACACAATAAACACGCACACAATAAACACGGACACGCGCACACACACACACACACACACACACACACACACACACACACACACACACACACACACACACACACACACACACACACACACACACACACACACACACACACACACACACACACACACACACACACACACACACACACACACACACACACACACACACACACACACACACACACACACACAATAAACACGCACACAATAAACACGCACACACTGAACACGTACACACTGAATACGTACACACTGAACAAGCACAATTTGACTAAGTACACACTGAACACATACAATTTGACTACGTACACACTTAGCACGTACACACTGATGCACGCACACACCGATGCACGTACACACCGATGCACGTACACACCGATGCACGTACACACCGATGCACGTACACACCGATGCACGTACACGCCGATGCACACACACACCGATGCACGTACACGCCGATGCACGTACACGCCGATGCACACAGACACCGATGCACGTACACGCCGATGCACACACACACCGATGCACGTACACACCGATGCACGTACACGCCGATGCACACACACACCGATGCACGTACACACTGATGCACGCACACACCGATGCACACACACACCGATGCACGTACACACCGATGCACGTACACACTGATGCACGTACACACCGATGCACGTACACACCAATGCACGTACACACCGATGCACGTACACGCCGATGCACGTACACACTGATGCACGCACACACCGATGCACACACACACCGATGCACGTACACACCGATGCACGTACACACTGATGCACATACATACCGATGCACGTACACACCGATGCACGTACACGCCGCGGCATGTACGCACTATATAAACACGCGCACACGGAGCAGGCACACACTAATGCACTCACGTATTCATTCACGCAAACACTGATACAAGCACTGATCAGAGCACGCACGCACACTAATATACGCACACACTGATACACACAGGCACTGATACACACACTCAGATACGAACACAGATACACGCACACAATGATGCACACACACAAGTTCACGCACATACTGATACACACACACACACACACACACACACACACACACACACACACACACACACACACACACACACACACACACACACACACACACACACACACACACACACACACACACACACAAGTTCACGCACATACTGATACACACACACACACACACACACACACACACACACACACAAGTTCACGCACATACTGATACACACACACACACACACACAAGTTCACACACATACTGATACACACACACACACACACACACACACACACACACACACACACACACACTGATGCATGGACTCAGTGATGCTCGGATATTTTAATGTACGCGCACGCGCACACACACACACACACACACACACACACACACACACACACACACACACACACACACACACACACACACTAAACAGGTGGTGGGTCATATTTAGCTGACGTGTCGGAGTGTGGA
>NW_027644770.1:3965163-3975163 GCF_032717465.1 Coenobita brevimanus | reverse complement strand
CTTTACTTTTTTATGCGCTTTTTCTTTTTCTGTCGTTCTAGAGTGAGCGTGATGGAGAGAGGGTAGAAGGGCGAGTAGGAGCGAGGGAGCGAGTTGGAGATAGACATAGCACCTACTACATAATATTAATTGCTAAAGGTATCTTGCCCGTATTCAACTGATATACTTTGATAATACTTGAAACATTTCCTCTAGTCCAATACTTTTGTGATATACTTTGAGATACTTTAATATATAAAATCTTCTGCCAGAGTTACCTAACAGCTGCTGCCATTGCTACTTGTATACTTTGTAAATGTATTGTAATTGTAAACTCTTGTAAAACACTAAAGATAATAAAAGAATCAGCTGTATATCAACTTTACTTTGCCTTTTATGGTATTACAAATGACTAAAATACAATATCACAGAAAAAGTAAAGTATGCAAAGAAAGCATACAATGCTATACTCTAGTTCCCAAAGACATGGAACAGAGTACACAGTAGACTCCAGCACAAGTTAACTTGCTGGTATAAACTCTTGGGTATAAAAACCCACAATTCAACTTGGACTTTATACCAGTTCCACCATCTCGAAAAATCCTAAGTCCAAAAATCACTCCAATTTGGACTTAGGATTTTTTCGAGTGACTGGATCTGGTATAAGTCTTAAGGGCACCAAAACCCTTACTTCGGACTTAGACTTTATACCCACCAGAGAAGTGGGTATAAAGTCTAGGGATATAAAAGCCCTACTTCAACTTAGAAACTGCCTTCCCCGTATCACATGGTATAGTAACACCTCCATCTACCCCACACGACTTATTCTTTACCTTTTTGTTGTCTCTGTCCTCTTCTTCATCACTCGCTTCCCTCTCGCTGCCGCGTATCATCCTCTTTCTCTTCTCTCTTGTACTGTGACCTCCGTAAACCCGGTATCCATATCTATTTCTTCCTCGTTGTCACCCAAGGGGGCCTCCCTTCCCTCGTTCATGGCCATGGCACTAGCCATTTCAGGGGACGTTGGTTTTGTAGTGCATCCGATCAGTTTCAACTCAGCTGTTAAATTACTGTGTGATGAAGCGCTCTGGGAAGCACGTCTGCCTGCCACGGAGGTCAAGGACAGAATTAAGAGGGTGTATGTAGGTGAAGTGGATGGAGGGAGAGGGAGGGGTAGATCGAGGATGAGGTGGAGGGATGGAGTTGAGAGGTATATGAGGGGGGGTGAGTTGGGGGGAGGGTAGTCAAATGGTGGGTGACAGAGCGACTTGGAGGCGTTTTGTCTGCGGCCATTCTTTGCGAGATTAGGGCGTCGGGCTATAGATAGATAGATAGATCTATCGGTGGATAAATCAATAATTATATGGTGTCACGGTAGGGTCAGGCTCCATATTACCTCACCCTTACCAGCTTACTTCGGCATTTGTCAGGTTAATATACATAATACATTCACTGTTATGTCCATCCATCTCTCTCATTCTCCTCATCTCACCCTGTTTACTCCCCTCTCATCATCATCATCATCATCATCATCATCATCATCATCATATTTCCCAGTTCTGTATTATATAACCATGTTTTTTTTTTTTTTTTTACATACTACATAAATGTAAGATGTGTTGTACTTCATGAATATAGGATATGGCTGTATGATAGGCCAGCCAGTTGCAAGTATTGGTTGTGTGTGTGTGTGTGTGTGTGTGTGTGTGTGTGTGTGTGTGTGTGTGTGTGTAATTCACCGGGTCGGTCAGGATCACTTGATGGTCGTGATCGTCAGCTTTTACCCTCCCGGAAGGGAGAGCTCATATAGTCCGATCTAAGGACAAGGCTGTGACCACACACGCACACACCAGTCCCCTTGCTCAAGGGGGACAGTAACCACCCACTTCGTCAGTGAAACTTTTCGCAACGTGTGTGTGTGTGTGTGTGTGTGTGTGTGTGTGTGTGTGTGTGTGTGTGTGTGTGTGTGTGTGTGTGTGTGTGTGTGTGTGTGTGTGTGACTTAACCCATTAGCTGTGGTGGCTTGTCTTCAGTTAACATAAAATCGCTTACTCTATGCTGAAGTATATATACATATATATTTATTTTCCGGTCACTGTGTTCATCTAGCACGTCATATACTGTTCAGTTCTGCCGAGTTGCTCTTAGCTGAACGTATCGATGTAACGTTAGCCAAAACAAAATACCGTCTTTGTAACTAATTCGCATCTTACAGTTTCGATATCTAATCTCATTGTTCGTACATCACGATACTTTAGGCAGACAAGAAAATAATCTACCGAAATAGAAAACGCTAGTTACATGGATAACTGATATATTTTTCGTTCCTGGACTAGGCACATTTTACCCCTCTCCTATTCTGTCCTACTTTAGCCTAAACCAACCCATCCTAACCTACTTTTCTCCGCCCTACACTACCCTACCCCAGCCTACCCTGCCCTAGCGTTCCCTACCCTATCCTACTGCTGAGGTCTCCTGTAGGGATACTCGTTCTTCGGTTTTTGCCAGGCTTAGGGAGGTGGAGGAGATTAAGGTGTTGGACATCCGTTCTGGGGGCGGAGAGACTTACAACATCCCTTTGTCTTGTTGTAAACTTTGGTCTACCCTTTCCCTGTCATGACACTTCTCCGGAGTCGATAATATTCCCCATGCAATGCTGAGGTACCTGGATGATGAAGCAGTTTTTTTTTTGTTTTTTTTTTTATAGGAAGGGGGGGGGAAGGAAGGTTGTGTGGAGGGGAAGGGAAAGTGGGAAAGGAGGAAGGAAGGAGGAGTGGAAAGATGGTGGGCTGGCCACCTTGCTTTTTTTTTTTAATGGTTTGTTTGTTTAATGGTTTGTTTGTTTATTTATTTATTTATTTAATTGTTTATTTGTTTAATAATTTTATTTGTATTTTTATTTGTTGTATTTATAATTTTGTTTTATTTATTTGTTTGTATAACTAGCTAGCTAGCTAAATGGTTCGTTGTTTTTTGTGGTTGATGTCGGGTGGTTTGTTGGCGACTAGCAACAGTATTGCAGTCTTTTGTGGACACTTGTCAGTGTTTGTTGGTAGATGCGGCTACTGTTTGGGTAACTTGTTTGAGTTCATTTCGTTCCCGTAGAGTTTCATAGGGAGTGTATGGGATGTGGGTCGTTGTGAGATGCGGGACTCGCTAGCGGGAGTTAGGTCGGGCTGGGATTGTAGTTCTGGTGGGAGTTTTAGTAGATGGGGACAGGGTCTGGGTTTTCTGCTATGGTTTTTAGGCTGCTTGGGAACCATTTGTGTAAGATGAGGTTCCTTTCCTCAGTGATGTTTTTTAAGGTGTTGTACGTTTCGTTATCAAATTCTTCGATTTTTTCCCATATTTTTTTGGCTTGGTTGTGTACTTTAATATTCAAGGGTTTGGTTTTGGTGATTGTATGTATTTGTTCTGTAGTTAAGGTGTAGGGGTAGTGTTGGTTGGTTGCAAATCGGAGAGCCTTATTTTGGATTGTTTGTAGTTTCCTTAGTTGAGTGTGGCTGAAGGTGTGTGTAGGGATGGGTAGATATTCGAGGATGGGAAGAACAAGTGCTTTGACTAGGTGGGTTTTAATTTTTATTGGCATGTCTTTGAATCTGTATAATCGACTGAGTGCTCCAGTGGCTTTTTGTCTCCTGTCATTTGTGCTAACGAGGTAGCCTGTTGAGTTGATCTTGAAACCTAGTATTTTCCCTTCCTCCTTAAATTCAATTAATTCGTCATTAATTATTAGTGGCTCTTTTCTTTTGTTTGCTAGTTGAATTACTGAAAATTTATTAATGTTTGTTCGTATTTTCCACTGATTTTCATAAGCGTTTATTTTCTCAGCTTCTTGCTTGGTTCTGGAATTCATAACGTTCCTTGCTGGGCCTGGGTAGTTTACGATCTGGGTAATGTCGTCGGCATAACTGATATTTATGCCGTGTGTTGCTTGAGGGGTGTTACTTGTGAAGATGGTGAAAAGAGTTGGGGACAAGACACTCCCCTGGGGGACACCACAACCCAGGGCAAAGCTGGCACCAGTGTAATTATTTATCTTAATTTTGGCTTTCCTATCATCTAAAAAATCGCATAGGATTTTCTCAGTTATTGTAGGGAGGTTAAGGTGGAGGAGTTTGTGTTTAAGACCGAGGTGCCACACCTTGTCGAAGGCTTTTGTGATGTCCCTGAGGACCACGTGACACTGACCCTTGTTGGCTTTGTTTATTACAATATGTTCTGTTGCGACGGCGATCGCATGTGTGGTGCCTCTGTGGAATCGGAACCCGTATTGGTTTGTGTTGTATAAGTCATTGTTTTCTAGGTGTATTCTTAGTCTATTGTTAATTATTCGTTCTAGGATTTTTCCAGGAACTTCTAATAGAGATATTGGTCTGTGGTTTTCCACTAGATGAGGATTTTTATTCTTTTTAGGGATTAACTTTATTGTTGCTTCTTTAAACTTGTCTGGGAAATATCCAGCTGAGATGGTTGCATTAAATATGTGTCTTAGAGTTTCTTTGGCTATGCTGGGGAGGTTGGATAGAATAGCTTTGTTGACTCCGGTTTCTCCTGGGCAGGTTTTTCTCATGTTTTTTATGATGGCAGTAATTTCTCCTTCCGTGATGGGGGAGGTAAAGATTGTGTCAGAATCTAGTCTGGCTGGGTCTGCTGAATGATATGGAGTGAGTCTGTCGTGGTTGTTGATTAGATATTCTCTTACGTTGTTTTCGTGTGTTTGGTCGTTTTGTTCTTCGTCCTGTTCTTGAAAAATGGATTCCCAGTGTGATCTGTGGGTGTTTTCTTTTTCTGAGGGGGAGTGTTTTCTTTCTCCGTGGGGGTCAAGTATGTAGTGTGGGTCGGGGTTAGAGTAGCCTGAGAGAGTTTTTATTTTTCGCCAGAAGATGGTGGGGTCGTTGTACTTGCTAATTTCGCCGAACTTGCCAAGTTCGCCGAACTTGCCAAGTTCGCCGAACTTGCCAATTTCGCCGAACCTGCAAAGTTCGCCGAACTTGATAAATTTCGCCGAACTTGCAAAGTTCGCCGAACTTGCCAATTTCGCCGAACCTGCAAAGTTCGCCGAACTTGCCAAGTTCGCCGAACTTGCCAAGTTCGCCGAACTTGCCAAGTTCGCCGAACTTGCCAAGTTCGCCGAACTTGCCAAGTTCGCCGAACTTGCCAATTTCGCCGAACTTGCCAAGTTCGCCGAACTTGCCAATTTCGCCGAACTTGCCAAGTTCGCCGAACTTGCCAATTTCGCCGAACTTGCCAATTTCGCCGAACTTGCCAAGTTCGCCGAACTTGCCAAGTTCGCCGAACTTGCCAATTTCGCCGAACTTGCAAAGTTCGCCGAACTTGCAAAGTTCGCCGAACTTGCAAAGTTCGCCGAACTTGCAAAGTTCGCCGAACTTGCACACACACACACACACACACACACACACACACACACACACACACAAGTATTCTAAGGTAGGACTTGATGGTGAAGAAAGGAGTGTGTGTGTGTGTGTGTGTGTGTGTGTGTGTGTGTGTGTGTGTGTAACACACTCTAACCAAGCCACACTCTAACCAAGGCAAGACTATGAATATTGTCCACTATACTCTTTTTACTCTAACTTGGCCTAAAACTCCCCTATTTCCGTCCTGAATGCTGAGTTGTAGCAATGGATGAACACTGGAAGAAGATGCTGGTCACGAAGAAGTGCAGAGGTAAGGTTGTAGAGCCATAGCATTGTACGTTCTGCCACTGAACTACGTGAAATCAGCTGCAAAAGAACGAAAATCTGGGCCAAGTGAATGTGAAAAGAATATATCTCCCGCAGTTTATATATAATGTTATTGTACGAACATTTATATAAACAGTTACCTTTTTTTCCTTCATAATATGTAAGAACGACGTCGAACAAAGTTTTTGAAAAGATCCAGGAATGTAAGTGGTCTCTGTGGTAAGAAATTAAGGAGAAAAGTGTCGTGGGTGTTGGCGGAGCATTGCGGTGAGATGTGCAGACACACGCATGACTGTACATACACACACACACACACACACACACACACACACACACACACACACAATCAATGAATGGGTATAAGTGACCCGCTATGCTCACAGGTCAATATGAACTGTGGTTCCTGTTTTTGGATGCAACTTTTTTTTTTTTTTTTTTTTTTTAGTTACAAAGCGCTAAAAATAAACGAAAAATATTGGACCAGTTATTCGTTGTATATTTAGATTTAATAGCATATTATTCCTTTTATTTTACTTTTTTTTTTTTTTTTGAGCATGATTCGCCTGTCATCAAGAATTTGTAAGTTGGCATCTCAGGTCACAGCACCTCCTGACTGACTCCTGGAAGATGACAAGACAGAGTTGTCTGCAGTTTTACCCTTGCTTCAATCAGAGCTGGATATCCATATTCGCATTTCATCAACGGACTTACCCTCTCTCTCTCTCTCTCTCTCTCTCTCTCTCTCTCTAAACCCCTGCTTCCCTCCTTTCTTCTCTCCCTCCTCCCTCCCCCATCTAGCATCTCTCTCTCTCTCTCTCTCTCTCTCTCTCTCTCTCTCTCTCTCTCTCTAAACCTCTGCTTCCGTCCTTTCTTGTCTCCCTCCTCCCTCCCCCATCTACCCTCTCTCTCTATTGTCAGATTAGAGGACTGAATAGACTGTAGTCGCGGAGCAGGACTCTGAGGTTGTCATTATCGTACCCTGGCAACCTACCATTCGACAGTGCGTCCGATTTCGTATCATATTATACACGAATCATATTATATGCACGAATATATTATACACGAATATTATTATACACGAACATATTATACACGAATCATATTATTATGCACGAATATATTATACACGAATATTATTATACACGAACATATTATACACGAATCATATTATTGTGCACGAATATATTATACACGAATAATATGACACACGAATATAAGTATGCACGAATATATTATACACGAATATTATTATACAGGAACATATTATACACGAATCTTATTATTATGCACAGATATATTATCCATGAATATTATTATTCACCAACATATTATACACGAATATTATTATACACGAACATATTGTACACGAATCATATTGTTGTTCACGAATATATAATACACGAATAATATTCCACACGAACATATTATACACGAATCACATGCGTCTGATATTATACTGTACGCGAAATCACGCACTTTTGAATCGTAGGTTGCCAGGGCACGATAATAACAACCTCAGAGTCGCGCGCCGCGGCTATAGTAACCAAGGAGACTCATTTTTAGAGCAGGAATAAAGCTGACTAAATTTCATGGAACCACAACATAATATTCAAGCTGTCAGTGGCCCACTTCCGTCAGATAAACACAAATTTACAGTAGAATTAGTGTTGTTTTTGTTAGCATTATAATGTTTAGTTTGCTTCATGTTTACGTCTGTCCGATAGCACGATAACTCTCTCTCTCTCTCTCTCTCTCTCTCTCTCTCTCTCTCTCTCTCTTATCTTTTGTCTGCCTGTCTCGAAACTTTGTGGGAACGACCTTGCTTCTCTTTACGTCTCAGGCTACCTCCTTCTTTCCTTCCCTTTTTTCCTTAATTCCTTCCTGTCTTCGACGTCTCTTTCTTTCCCTATTTCCCCTTCCTCACTTTTTCCCATCCAGTTCCCTTTTCCTCCTAATTCTTTTCACCATTTCCACTCCTTTTCCTTCCTTCTTCCTTTTCACATCCTTCCCTCTTCTCCCTCCCTGTTCTTTTCAGCATTTCCTCCCTTCCTCCCATTATCTCCTTCGCCCCCTCCTTTTCTCCCCTCCTTGCCAGTCCTCGTACCCTCTCTCCCCCTCCTTTCCTCCCCCTACGACTCCCCCTTTCCTCTCCTCCCCCTACCTTTCCCCATCCTCTCTGCACAAGGGCCAATTTAAATCCCAACTCCAGTACGAACTGACGTTCAAACTCAAGTGCCAACTCAGGTCCCAACACAGTTACCAAACGCAAGTACCAACTTAAGTCTTAACACAAGTACCAACTCAAGTCATAACTCAAGCGTTAACTTAGTCCCAACTCAAGCGGAAACTTAAGTATCAGCTCAAGCGTCCCAACCCAAGCGCCAACCTAAGTCCCAAGTCAAGTGCCAACGTAAATTACAACTCAAGTGTCAACTTAAGTCCCAACTAATGAATCAACTTAAGTGCCAACTCAAGTGACAACGTGCCAACTCAGGTACGAACATTAATCCCAACTCAAGTGAAACCTTAAGTGCCAACTCAAGTGCCAACTTAGGTCAAAACTCAAGCGCCAATGTAGGTCCCAACTCAAGTGCCAACCCATGTCTCAACTCAAGCGCCAACCTTAGTCCCAACTCAAGCATCAGGCTTAATGACAACTCACGGGTCAGCATAGGTCCCAACTCAAGTGCCAACGTTAGCTCCAACTCAAGTGCCAACGTAAGTGTCAACGAAAGCTCCAACTAGTGCCAACGTAAATGCCAACTCAAGAGCTAACTTAAGTGCCAACTAAAGCGCCAACTTATATTGTAACTCAAGCGCAAACATATCTCCCAACTCAAGTGACAACATAAGTGCTAACTCAAGTGACAACACAAGTGCCACCTCAAGTGACAACATAAGTGCCAACTCAAGTGACAAAATAAGTGCCAACTCAAGTGACAAAATAAGTGCCAGCTCAAACGTCAACTCAGGTACAAACTCATGCGCCAGCTTGGGTCTTAGCTTAAGTTACAACTTAAGTCCCAACTCAAGCTCCATCATGTTTCATCTCAAGCGAAAACTCAAGTCCCAATTCAAGCACCATCTTTAGTCCCAACGAAAGGGCGAGCTTACGTCTCAAATCAAGCATCAACTGAAGTTCCAATTCAAGCACCAGCTTAAGTCCCAACTCAAGCGCCACATTAAGTCCAAACTTAACTGCCAACTTAAGTGCCAAATAAAGTGCTATCGTAAATGATAAGTGCAAATGTGAGTGCCAGTTCAAGTGCCAACTTAAGTGCCAACTCAAATGCAAACTTAAGAGAAAACTCAAATGCCAACTTAAATGCCAACTTAAGTGCAAACTCACGTGGTGACGTAAGTGCCAATTCAAATGTTAAGCTCCGACCAAAGTGCCAAATTAAGTCCCAAATTAAGTGCCAACTTAAATCCAACACAAGCGCCAATTTAAATCCCAACTCAAGTACCAACTATAGCTCAAACTCAAGTGTCAACTCAAGTCCCAACACAGGTACTACTTGGGCCCAAACACAAGTACCAACTGAAGTCTTAACTCAAGCGCTAACTTAAGTCCCAACTCAAGTGCCAACTAAGATCCCAACTCATGCGCCAACTTGTCCCAATCCAAGCACCAACTTAAGTTCCAACTCAAGCACCAACTTAAGTTCCAACTCAAGCACCAACTGAAGTCCCAATTCAAGTGCCAACGTAAGTCACAACTCAAGTGCCAACGTAAGTTACAACTGAAGCACCAACTTAAGTCCCAGTTCACAAGTCAACTCAAGTCCCAACTAAAGCGCCAACTTACGCTGCATCTCAAGCACCAACATTAATCCCAACTCAATTGAAACCTTAAGTGCCAACTTAGGTCAAAACTCAAGCGCCAATGTAGATCTCAGCTCAAGCGCGTACTTAAGTTCCAACTCAAGCGCCAACTTATGTCCAACTCAGGCGCCAACCTAAGTCCCAACTCAAGCTCTAAAATACGTCTCAACTCAAGCACCAACTTAAGTCCCAACTCAAGCGCCAACTTAAGTCCCAGCTCAAGCGCTATCTTAAGTCCCAACTCAAGCGCCAACTTAAGTCCCTACTCAAGCGCCAACTTAAGTCCCAACTCAAGCGCCAACCTAAGTCCCAACTCAAACGCCAACTTAAGTCCCAATTCAAGAGTCAACTTAAGTCCCAACTCAAGCGCCAACTTAAGTCCCAACTCAAGCACCAACTTAAATCCCAACTCAAGCGCCAACTTAAGTCCCAACCCAAGCGCCAACTAAAGTCCCAAGTCAAGTGCGAACTTAGTTCAAACTAGTCCC
>NW_027644770.1:3904890-3965063 GCF_032717465.1 Coenobita brevimanus | reverse complement strand
CACACAATTTGACTACGTACACACGCACACACACTGATGCACGTACACACACAAGCACACACACACACACACGCACACACTAAACACGCGCACACGAAGCACACACACTAATGCACGCACGTATTCATTCACGCAAACACTGATACCAGCACTGAGTCAGAGCACGCACGCACGCTAATATACGCACACACTGATACACACAGGCACTGATACACACAGGCACTGATACACACAGGCACTGATACACACGAACTCAGATACGAGCATAGATACACGCACACAATGATGCACACACACACAGGTTCACGCACACACACACACACACACACACACACACACACACACACACACACACACACTGATGCATAGACTCAGTGATGCTCGGATATTTTAAAGCACACGCACCACACACACACACACACACACACACACACACACACACACACACACACACACACACACACACACACACACACACACACACACACACACACACACACGCACACACACACACACACACACACACACACACACACACACACACACACACACACGCACACACACACACACACACACACACACACACACACACACACACACACACACACACACACACACACACACACACACACACACACACACACACACACACACACACACACACACACACACACACACACACACACACACACACACACACACACACACACACACACACACACACACACACACACACACACACACACACAAACACACACACACACACACACACACACGCACACACACACGCACACACTGAACACCTACACACTGAACACACACAAACACACACGTATACACTGATGCACGCACACACCAATGCACGCACACACTGATGCACGCACACACCGATGCACGCACACACCGATGCACGCACACACTGATGCTCGCACACACCGATGCACGCACACGCTGCGGCATGTACGCACTAAACACGCGCACACGAAGCAGGCACACACTACTGTACGCACGTATTCATTCATAATATACGCACACACTGATACACACAGGCACTGATACACACAGGCACTGATACACACACACGCACACACACACACATACACGCACAGCACACACACACACACACACACACACACACACACACACACACACACACACACATACGAAACACACAAAAAAAACACACACTGAACACGCTACACAATAACCACGCACACAATAATCGCACACAATAAACGCACACAATAAACATGCATACACTGAACATCTACACACTGAACACCTACACACTGAACACCTACACACTGGACACCTACACACTGAACACTGACTACGTACACAGCACGTTCGATGCACGCACACACTGGTGCACACACACACCGATGCACCCACACACCGATGCACGCACACACACCGATGCACGCACACGCTGTGGAATGTACGCACTAAACACACGCACACGGAGCAGGCACACACTAATGCACGCACGTATTCATTCACGCAAACACTGATACCAGCACTGATCAGAGCACGCACGCACACTAATATACGCACACACTGATACACACAGGCACTGATACACACAGGCACTGATACACACAGGCACTGATACACGGACACTCAGATACGAGCACAGATACACGCACACAATGATGCACACACATACAGGTTCACGCACATACTGATACACACACACACACACACACACACACACACACACACACACACACACACAGCCACTAAACAATTGGTGGGTCATATTTATCTGACGTGTCGGAGTGTGGAGATAGATAAGAAATAGAGAGAGAGAGAGAGAGAGAGAGAGAGAGAGAGAGAGAGAGAGAGAGCGAGAGAGAGCGGGGGGTAGGGGCATGAGGCAAGTCAGGCAGGGAGGAGGAGGGTAGACTGCTGTTGTTCGTGTTCCTCCTCCAAATTCCCCTGTTCGTCAACGCAATAGGATGGCCGGGGATAATGTACAGATGGAAGGCAAAAGTGGCAGGAGATGAATTATTTAAAATGGTGATCCCTGAACCTTACTTGCATCGAATCGTTCGTATCGTATTTAAAGGATCTAACATGCTTGCATGCGTCGTCGGCCTTGGTCACATAATGGCGGCTCTCCACACTGCACAATCTTTTGCAGCCTCCCTATTCACTCCCTTATCCCTGAAGTCACACACTATGACCTCGTCGCAGGCCTTTTCCGGTCTGCCTCTCGTAGCCCTTCCTCCGACGTTCACACCTCTCTCTCCTCACCCAGTTGTCATCCTCCATCCTCTTCACATGTCCTAACCACCTCAAGTCTATCCCTCCTCATCACAACAATACACTTTTGTCCCATTCCTCCTCTTAATTCGTCAATAGTAAACCTAGCCTCCCCCCCAAACCCAGGCCTAGCATTTAAGTAAGAGCTACACGTCCATCTAATCATTGTTATTTCTGTGCGAAATGTGTTTACGTAATCCTTGGTTAGGTAAAGATTCGTTTATTCCCCTGAACCAGAGTGATGTCATTCTTATTTTATTCTTATTGTTATTAAGCCATTTTATTCAGCTTACGAGCAGCCTCTCGTAATGAAGATTTTATTAGTACTGTATCTGACTCCTTCAGTTTGAAAAGTTACCCTAATCTGAATAAAATCATCAGGCTGTTGCAAGAATAAAATGAACGACGTTTCCTGGCTGAATGGGTTAGCACTAACATGATCATTTGCCCCGACATTATCCGATTTATTCACCATCTCGATGACTGACTGAAATTTTGGCAGTCATGGTCGGTGACAGTATGGGGCTTTGACCATAATGGCTTTCAGGTTGGCTCTCATGACTGTACAGTTCACATATTTGCATAAAGATTGTGATTTACACCCTTCCTTGATCAGGGCATGCGTTCTGACGTCGTGCGTTGTGTGAACTACGGGGGGAGGGGGGTGAAGATTGTCAGTACCCCCACCCCCCCAAGAAATTACTTAAAAGAAATAATTCGTGTACTTTATTGGATGACGTGGCTGTGGACGTATTATAACTACATATTTACACGGTAAAGCAATTCCAGTTTGACACGAGCTGTGGACAATGCTGGTGCTCTTGGGTCTAAAGAAGCTATTTTTTCGGTGACAATCCCTACTAAGAAATGAGTTCATTATTCACACACCCGTCCGGCAAGGGAGATACAATAATCCTGGTTAACATCTGTTTATTTCAAAGGTGCCCTGAGGTTTATGAAAAGTCCCAAACACTCCTTGCTAATTCACCAGCCGATGGAAAATATGTTAAATACCATTGTTAAGTTTGCCAACATTTACAAACAACCACACTGATATATTTCCAGAGGTAGATTTTTGTGATTTGCGTCGTAGCAGTGGCTAATTGTACACACCATCTCTAAACTCCCACCTTCTCTATGCCCGCTACTCCAGTCCCCCTTCCCTACCCCCTCACCTCTTCCCTCTACCCCCTCACCTCTTCTCTACCCCCTCACCTCTTCTCTACCCCCTCACCTCTTCCTTATATCCTCACCTCTTCCCTACCCCCTCACCTCTTCCCTACCCCCTCACCTCTTCCCTCTACCCCCTCACCTCTTCCCTCTACCCCTCATCTCTTCCCTCTACCCTTCATCTCTTCCCTCTACCCACTCACCTATTCCCTCTACACCCCCTCACCTCTTCCCTCTACCCCCTCACCTCTTCCCTCTACCCCCCTCACCTCTTCCCTCTACCCCCTCACCTCTTCCCTACCTCTTCACCTCTTCCATACCCCCTCACCTCTTCCCTACCCCCTCACCTCTTCCCTCTACCTCCTCACCTCTTCCCTACCCCCTCATCTCGTCCCACTACCCCCTCAACTCGTCCCTCAACCCCCTCCCCTCTTCCCTCTACCCCCTCCACTCTTCCCTACCCCCTCACCTCTTTCTTACCCCCTCACCTCTTCCCTCTACCCTCTCATCTCTTCCATCAACCCCCTCCCCTGTTCCCTACCCCCTAACCTATTCCCTACCCCCCACCTCTTCCCTCTACCCCCTCCCCTCTTCCCTCAACCCCCTCACCTCTTCCCTCTACCCCCTCACCTCTTCCCTCTACCCCCTCACCTCTTCCCTCTATCCCCCCTCACCTCTTCCCTCTACCCCCTCACCTCTTCCCTCTACCCCCTCACCTCTTCCCTCTTCCCCCTCACCTCTTCCCTCTACCCCCTCACCTCTTCCCTCCTACCCCCTCACCTCTTCCCTCTACCCCCTCACCTCTTCCCTCTACCCCTCACCTCACCCTCTACCCTCACCTCTTCTCTACCCCCTCACCTCTTACCTATTCCCCCTCACCTCTTCCCTCTACCCTCATCTCTTCCTTCAACCCCCACCTGTTCTCTACCCCCACCTCTTCCCTACCCCCCACCTCTTCCCTACCCCCACCTCTTCCACCCCCTCACCTCTTCCCTACCCCCTCACCTCTTCCTTCTACCCCCCACCTCTTCCTTCTATCCCCCCTCCCATCTCCCTGGTACCAGTCAAACCTCCCCTACCCTCACACCTCTGCTCTCCACCTCTCAGGTTGAATTTTTCCGTTGACACGAAGAAAGAAGAAGATTTTCGCACGACCAAGCAGGCAGAGGATATTTACACGGCCAGGCAAGCAAATGATATTTACACCGACACGAGAGAACAGGAGTGGGAAATAATAGCTTTCTCCCCAAGTAAAAGGTATTTGAACCATTTTTAAACTTTTTGAAATGTGAAATATTTTTTTCTGAGCTTTTCTCACATCGTACACTTAGTCATGCATTTTGTTTATTGTTGAAAGAGTGATTTTCACACCGACACACCGACACACACACACACACACACACACACACACACACACACACACACACACACACACACACACACACACACACACACACACACACACACACACGCACGAAACACACACACGCACCACACACGCACACGCACACATCTCTCTCTCTCTCTCTCTCTCTCTCTCTCTCTCTCTCTCTCAAATTTTGCACGAGAGCACTGATAGCTGTGTGGTGGTTGTGATGGTGATGATGTCAGCGGTGTTGGTGGTGGTGGTGTGTGGTTGTGATGGTGGTGGTAGTACGTGCTTGTGGTAGTGGTGATGGTGTTATGCTGGTGGTTGTATTACGATGAAGTGTGGTTGTGGTGGAGTGTGGTTGTGGTGGTGGTGGTGGTAGTGTGGGTGTGGTGATGGTACAGTATGGCTGTGAAGAACTTAAAGGAAGGATGTGTGGAATGGGAAGGAATTGGGTGACAAGTTGGGGTTAGAAGACATTGACGTAAGTTTGCAATATAATGTTGGTGTTATGGAAAATAAATCTCTCAGGGAAATGCGCTCCGAAGCCTCCTATGCCACCCAGAATACGGGACATAGGCTCAGCAGTAGCATATAGTGCGTACTTTGGCCTAATTGATATTTGCTCCACAGAAATCGATGGAAACGACGGAGGACGGGATGTCAACCCTGGCCAGCGAGATGGCAACTGCAGGCGAGGGGGAAGGCGAAGCTGCAGCCCCTGAAGACGAGATGGCAACCTCAGAAGACGAGATGGAAACCTCAGAAAAAGGGGTGGCAACTACGGAAGAAATGGCAGCTGTAGACGACGAGATGGCCGCTCGAGAACATGGCAAGCCCTGCAGAGGAACTGGTGCAGCGTGGATTGTAGCTTGTACTGATAGGTGATGTGGTAGGGAGAGTAGCAGCAGCTGTGGTGGCACCTGTATAGCGTTACTTTGGTAGGCATTGCATTCCTTAGGCACCTTTGATGTTCCTGTATTTCCCCAGGCGATGCAGAGACGGCTGCGAGGGAGAGACGAGACGGCCGAGAGACCAGGGGAGACCGGAGAGCCTGCAGCGAGATCGGAGCGCCAGACAGGACAGGTGACAGGTTGTATTTTTCTTTGTATTTTCCTTTAGGGTGTGATTGTGTGTGTGTGCGTGTGTGTGTATGTGTGTGTGTGTTTAGTTCCCAGCATGTTAGGCTGGGTGTGGCAGGTAGGTGGGTCTGGGGAGGGAGGTGGGGTGGGGGGAGGAGGGAAAGGGGGGACTTCCTTCCACTTCCATCTTCCTCTCCGTCTGTCCTGTCTGCCTGTCCTCAGCGCAGCCGAACGTGCTGGGATGGTGTGTCTGTCTGTTAGTGTCTGTCTGCTTTAGTGCTTCTTTCTCTTCCCCACCTTTACTTTTTTATGCGCTTTTTCTTTTTCTGTCGTTCTAGAGTGAGCGTGATGGAGAGAGGGTAGAGGGGCGAGTAGGAGCGAGGGAGCGAGTTGGAGATAGACATAGGACCTACTACATAATATTAATTGCTAAAGGTATCTTGCCCGTATTTAACTGATATACTTTGATAACACTTGAAACATTTGCTCTAGTCCAATACTTTTGTGATATACTTTGAGATACTTATACTTTGATATATAAAATCTTCTGCCAGAGTAACCTAACAGCTGCTGCCATTGATACTTGTATACTTTGTAAATGTATTGTAATTGTAAACTCTTGTAAAACACTAAAGATAATAAAAGAATCAGCTGTATATCAACTTTACTTTGCCTTTTATGGTATTACAAATGACTAAAATACAATATCACAGAAAAAGTAAAGTATGCAAAGAAAGCATACAATGCTATACTCTAGTTCCCAAAGCACATGGAACGAGAGGACACAGTAGACTCCAGCACAAGTTAACTTGCTGGTATAAATCCTTGGGTATAAAAACCCACAATTTCCAACTTGGACTTTATAATAGTCCCACCATCTCGAAAATTCCTAAGTTCAAAAAGCACTCCAATTTGGACTTAGGATTTTTTCGAGTGACTGATTCCAGAGGTATAAGTCTTAAGGGCACTGTTTACTTTCGGCTTTAGACTATATACCCACTCAGAGAAGTGGGTATAATGTCTAGGGATATAAAGTCTCTATTTCAACTTAGAAACTACCTCCCGCATCACATGGTATAGTAACACTCCCATCTACTTTTACCACGACTTATTCTTTACCATTTTGTTAATCTTTCATCCTCTTCATCACTCGCTTCCCTCTCGCTGTCGGGGCTTCTTGTAATCATCCTCTTTCTCTTCTCTCTTGTAATGATTTATCTCTCGTGTTTCCGGCATCTATATCTATTTCTTTCCCGTTGTCACCCAAATTTCCCTTCCCTCGTTCATGGCAATATGGCACTAGCCATGTCAGGGGACGTTGGTTTCCATCTGATCAGTTTCACCTCAGCTGTTAAATTATTGTGCGGATGAAAGGTTCTGGGAAAGCACGTTCAGTCTCGCCACGGGCGCCCCGGACAGAATTAAGAGGGCGCATGTAGGTGCAGTGGATGGAGGGAGAGGGAGGGCTAGACTGAGGATGAGGTGGAGGGATGGAGTTGAGAGGTATATGAGGGGGGAGAGTTGGGGGAAGGTACTCAAATGATGGGTGACAGCGACTTGGAGGCGTTTTGTCTGCGGCCACTTTTTGTGGAATTAGGGCGTCGGGCTATAGATAGATCAGATAGATCTATCGGCGGGATAAATCAATACTCATATATGTCCTCTCTCTCGGTATCGTCATCTCCATATTGCCTCACCCTTACCTGCTTACTTCGGCATTTGTCTGGTTAATAGACATAATACATTCACTGTTATCGTGCCATCCATCTTGACCATTCTCCTCATCTTCACCCTGTTTACTCCCCTCTCATCATCACTATCATCATCATCATCATCATCATCATCATTTGTCCCAGTTCTGTATTATATTTCCATCTCTTTTTTTTTTTTTTTTTTTATATTATTTATACTACATAAATGTAAGATGTGTTGTACTTCATGAATATAGGATATGGCTGTACATAGGCCAGCTAAAAGTAATGTGTGTGTGTGTGTGTGTGTGTGTGTGTGTGTGTGTGTGTGTGTGTGTGTGTGTAATTCACTGGGTCGGTCAGGATCACTTCTTGATGGTCGTGATAGTCAGCTTTTACTCCTCCCGGAAGGGAGCTGAGAGCTCATATAGTCCGATCCAAGGGGCAAGGCTGTGACCACACACGCACACACCAGTCCCCTTGCTCAAGGGGGACAGTAACCATTCACTTCTTCAGAGATAGATTTCGCAACGTGTGTGTGTGTGTGTGTGTGTGTGTGTGTGTGTGTGTGTGTGTGTGTGTGTGTGTGTGTGTGTGTGTGTGTTTGTGTGTGTGTGTGTGTGTGTGTGTGTGTGTGTGTGAAACTTAACCCATTAGCTGTGGTGGCTTCTCTTCAGTTAACATAAAATCGCTTACTGTATACTGAAGTATATATACATATATATTTATTTTCCGGTTATGCGTTCATCTAGCACGTCATATACTGTTCAGTTCTGCCGAGTTGCTCTTAGGCTGAACGCATCGATGTAATCGTTAACCAAAACAAAATAATTGTCTTTAAATTCAATTCGCATCTTACAGTTTCGATATCTAATCTCATTGTTCGTAAATATCACGATACTTTAGGCAGACAAGAAAATAATCTACTGAAATAGAAAACGCTAGTTACATGGATAACTGATATATTTTTCGTTCCTGGACTAGGCACATTCTACCCCTCTCCTATTCTGTCCTAATTTTCCTAAACTCAACCCATCCTAACTTACTTTTCTTACTTCTTACACTGCCCTACCCCAGCCTACCCTGCCCTAGCGTTCCCTACCCTATCCTACCGCTGAGGTCTCCTGTAGGGATACTCGTTCTTCGGGAGTTTTGGCCAGGTTTAGGGAGGTGGAGGAGATTAAGGTGTTGGACATCTGTTTCTGGGGCGGAGAGACTTGTTAACACTCCCTTTGTCTTGTTGTAAACTTTGGTCTACGTTTCTCTGTCAAGGACATTTCTCCGGAGTCGAGCATATGCCCCCATGCCGTGGGGATGTACCTGGATGAGCAGCAGTGTCCCTTCCTCCTGAGTTTTATAAATAGAATTTGGAGAGATTCGTCCACAACTGCTTCTTGGCGGGGGCTGTTGTCCTACTGTTTTCAGGTATTGCAGGTCACCATCTTGGTTTGCGTGGTAGGTTGCCTTTCCTGATTATGGAATTTTTCCGTATTGGTGCTACCTTGTTTCCCTCATATCCTCAAGAGGAGGGAGTGCCTCAAACTAGTGTTCTTAGTGTCACCGTCTTTGCTAAAGTTCGTGAAGCCATTTTGTTGGTTCTGTCCCGGAGGCAGCTCTGTCTCGCCGCACCCTCGCTATCTCCATCTGTTTGGGTACAGGGCAAGGCTGCCATGGGGGATGCGGATGTTCCAACCTTTCTTGTTTGTCCTGTGCGTGTACCGCGGATGCCGGCTCTCTGGCTCGCCTCAGGGGTGCAAGCGTGCATTTACTTTCCTGAGAGAGGGGCCTTTCTTTCCTCACAGGCGGCTCTTTGCCATTTTTTTAGAACATGCTTCCTCTCACAGTGTCACGATTCTCGTATGTACTGATGGATTGAAATCTGCGAGGGGACAGGCTTGCAAATTTCCCGAAGCCATTCGTGGTAGGAAAGTTTTCCTCTATCGTATCTACTTTTATCGCAGAACCCTACCGTTATTTTACTCGCAGTCAAGTTGATATTTAGCTTCCCTCCTGTTTGTTCATACAGCTTGGCGACTCAGCCGATCTCCATTTTGTGTGGTCCAATCCTCTTTTGTTACCTACAGTGTTTTGGAATGGCCGTGCTTGCTAGGTACTGCTTTGTGTTTTTGCACCATTGTGGGCAATGAGTATGCTGACGCTCTGGCAAGGGCTGCCACCTCTCGCCCAAACTCACCTCTCCTCGGCCTCGCTCAGTGCGATTCATCTACAACCACTCACTGTTTACTCCCACTGGCAGAGTAGGTGGGACGCGGTGGGGGCCAACAAAATGTGTGATATTTGCGGGTAAACGGGCCCCTTCATTTGCCGAGGTTCGAATGCAGGTGGGAGACGCCTTTATGCTGGCCCCGAATGGGCCATTCCTGGTTCTTTCCTCATTGATTTTTAATGGAGGACTCTCCCCCTACTTTCTGTGCGGAATGCTTCGTCCTCCCGGGCTCTCCGGCTTTCTTGCTGATGGCGTCCACTGTTGGGGAAATGCGCCATTGCCACCTCTCTGAGCTAGCCGGGCAGGAGAGGGATTGTAGTCTTCATTAATATTTGGAGAGGATGCTTGTTGTGGTGGAGGGGGAAACCTTTGCTTGGTGTAGAGAAGCTACACTACCGTGTAAAATTTAGTATACAGTGAATGCCTAGTGTTCTTAGTGTATTAGTGTTTCTCTTGTTTTAATTATGAATTGTATTGCGTGCGTGCGTGCGTGTGTGTGTGTGTGTGTGTGTGTGTGTATTTCATCTTTTCGAAGGTTTTTATTCTCGTTAGTATCGTCCGGTTGGCATATGACTTCTGGTTGTTGTATCGCCAGATCTTATTTGCATATACTTTCATTCAGTTCACTCTACTTACCCTACTCTTCTCAACCTTACACTAGCCTACCTCAGCCCATTGTTCTCTACCCTGCCTTTTCGCCGACCCAACTCCTTACCCTTACTTTAACCTATCCTCTCCTGTATATTTTCATCAATTACATTACTTTCCCTGTTTTCTTCTCTGTACCTTCGGATGACTTTCGTCATCTCTGTTATAGAGAGAAATTCCCGAACTGAAGGGGTTAAATACCGACATCATCAAATCCATCTCGATTAGGGGATCTCCTAAGCTGAATAAAATCAGCGCGGTCAGCTAGGACACAAATAAGCTACCTCGGCTTCAAAGATTAAAATGATTCTGAAACCGTCATCTCTAAGATAAATTTCGGAAGCTGTAGGATATTCGGTCAGAAGTTAGCAAAGAGTAAAAAGGACATCTGGTGCAGACCGGGAACTCAAAGTCCAGCGCTCCGCGGTTCAAGTCCTGAGGTGGGACAGATGCCTTTGACATGTAGACGTTACAATATAGCTTGGTGGCCTTCCTACCCTTTAATATTCTGGACTAATGGTGGTCTAGCCAGTGCCCCTGCGCACCATTTCATAAACAAAAAAAATAAAAATAAAAAAAGGAAAAGCCGGGGCGGGTCGCGAATGAACTAAAGGACTGAACTAAAGGAGAACAAAAATCGTAGAGAAGATCGCCCCAAATTTGATGAGACAGTGTAGTATAACTGAGTGAAATAGGCGTTGGATATGACAGAATTAAACGGCAGTTGCACCCACCTTCCTCTCTGTAATTTACACTACACTGATTCAGCCTACCCTGGCTCCAATTCTATACTGCACTTCTTACTTCCAGCCCTACCTCTTACCCAGTTCACCACCATTCGCCAGCCCTACGTCTTACTCTCTGCCATAAACCTATCCTTACCCTCCCAAACGCAACTCGACCTATCCCTACCCTTATACTCGTAAAAATCCAACCACCTCCCGCACTGACACATCCTATCGCCAATTCTGCCAAAACAAACTAGTAGTCCTACTCACTTCCCGCGCCAAATTTTCGACTACCCGTTGTCCCATCAAACAAATGACTAATTGCCATCTCAAAATAAAACCGACTTCATCCCAGCTTCACCCGGCCAAACCGAATCCTGGCCTACTCTCCCGTACCGACCCATTCTCCCACTCCGCCAAAACCCGACCTTCAAATTCCCACGCGACCCATCCCGCTACCCACCTTACCGCCAAACCCACACCTACTTACCCTGTCCGTCGACCTAATGACCTCTCCTCACCCTGTTCCAAACCGACCCAACTCTGGCCCACTCCCGCTCAAAAAACCGACTCCAACTTACCCCACTCTACCAAAAACTGAGCAATTCCTACCCCACTCGTGTCAAAACCAACTCAATTCTACTTCTCACTCCCGCCAAAACCGGACCTAACGCAACCCACGCCGTCTCGACTGTATTCTATCAACTCCCGCCCTCAATCCTAAATTTAATTCACATTAAAAGAAGGATCTGTCTCCTCCACCCTCCTGCCCGATCATCATGTTACTTGACCTAATCCTACTATTATCACACGATCACCTTAATTTTCGTTAAAATTGATCCAATCCTACTGACGCCAAACCGACCCGATCACTTACGAACATAAATCCGAGGCTCCAATCCGCCTCATTCTACAAGATCGACCCATCCCTTGCCATTTCAGCAATGACTTTGTCTCTACCATTTCTGCCGGGGACCCGATCTTACACTCACACTAACTTACCATCCCACAAACCGACAGATCCACCGTCGACCCATTTCCTACCCGCCAATATCACGACCCGCCTCGTCACATCGACCCATTTCGCTCAATTTCATCCCGACCTCGGAATTTACCTACACTCGTAAGAAACGCATCGCTAAACTGACCTAAATTCTTCGACCTACTCCTGACCATAGCATAAACTCAGTTTCAATCTTAATCTTAACTTCTCATTTTCACTCTAACATTTTCTTCAGCTTCATTCTTTCTTCAGATTTATTTTCAGCTTCCCAACATTTTGAGGGGGGGGGGGGATGAGGGAGCCATAGCTATCAACCCTCTCTGTCAGGATCTCCTAAGCAAAATCGCATAGTGGTCAGTTAGACAAAGTAATGAAATCGTTCTTGGTCTGAAGTGGGTTACGATTTCTTGTCCCCCTGTCATCTCCTACTAGCCTGAAGGCTGCAGGATCCCCCACCATCACACAGAGCTAACAAATGTGTAAAGTGACAATCCGCAGAGACTGGAGTTTCCAGCTGCTCCAGCAGCCTGTACTAACTAGGAGGCACAAGAGGTTTGAAGTGTAGATGCCATTGTATCCAGGGCCTGGGTGGTCTACTCCTTGGATTCTGACTTATGGTGGTCTAGTCTCGTGCCCCCTGTACTCCACCTACATAACAAATAAATAAATAAATAAAGGAGCCCCATGGTCATGAATGAATTAAAGGAACTGAACTAAAGCGGGAAGATATCAAAAATCGTAGAAGTAGCCACCACTCACCTGGGCACCATAATCTGAGCGAGTGTAGTATGGATAATCCGGAAAGGAAATTGTATGTATGGACTATGACAGAATGTCAATAATACTGGGCAGTTATACTAACACTCCTTGTGTCTCCTGTCGATCTGATCTCTTACCTCCAACCTTCGTCTCTCCACTCCTACCTCATCTTGTCTGCAAATCCTCATCAAATTCACCTCTGTGTCTCAACATGACGACTCCTGAACCTCGGGTTCAGTAATCCTACCCATGCTTGTCTCCCGCACCGACCCGCCAACCCCGCCACCCTGGCCGGGCTAATTAATCAGCCTGCTCTGTCAAAAAAGACGTCACCCGACTAACGCTGGCCCTCACCCGACAAATTTATCTTCATTAACCCTGTCCTACTTCCATGCTACTCCTGCCAAATAAACTGACCTAACTTACTAATTTTGAAATTTCGACGAATGACCCTGCTTCCGTTCATCAACAATGGGACCTATCTAATGCTAGTTTTCACTTCTTCGCAGCAATGAACCATTCCCGTGCCAAATATGTCTAATTCCTACGCTGTCCGCTCTATATAAATTCAACCTAACCTACTGTTTCCGGATCATGGTTACACCGAGCGCCAATGCGCTACTACTCCCCCCCTCCTACATAATGTCCCATCCCTACCTCTTCTACCCAACCAAACCAGTCCCACCTAACTTCATTGTCCACTATTAACATTTTTTTTCCATTTTCATCTTCTTCTTTCCAGATGATTTTCAATCCTGGAGCCAAAATTTTACTGGGAGGGGTCAATTAATCAACCTCTTCCCTACTTCGATATTTCTCTAAGCTGAATCAAAAACTGGCCACCTGTAGAACAAAGTGCAACTAAGTCATTTTCGTCCGAGTTCGAAGGCCATTGTCTGTCCCATCATCCCGAGTAGTGGGCCTTTTGCTCCAGGAAATCGTCTAAAGGTACAGCAAAGTGTGCGACGTCAGCACTTGTTCTAGGCGCCACAGATCGAGTCCCGAGGCAACAAAGGTTTTTTATATCATATAGAATGTTTTATATTTCGTATATTTTGCAATTTTCAGAGGCATTACACAGCTTTTTGCGAATTTTTATGGATATGCTCAATCGTCGTATCGAACCTCCCATGTTAGAAAAAAATAGCTTTCATAGAAATGTGTCCTCAGAAGGGGCGGAATGGGACAGATCGGAAAGTGACTAAGATATTGAATTATGCTATATGACTGGTTTTGTTGTATTTCTATTATTATTATTATTATTATTATTCATTGTCATTATTATTTCTAGGCAACCTAGACTGGTTGACTAGCTTAATATTATTAAAGTCTCCGCACCCTGTCTTTCCACTCACCCTCACACACTTGCCTATTTCGCACGGCTAGATGTGAGCCACCGTGCCGAGCTCCTGCGAAGACTAGAGGTCAGACGACACTTTGCTTTGTTTGTTTACTGTAATTGCTTTGTTGTGATCTGCTGTAATTGCTATAGTTAACTAGAACAATGATCCTCCCGAAGAAGGGCTCTGAATGCTCGGTATTGGCTGGATGAACTATAGATCAAAGACGGTAGAATACGACAGAAGGGCTGTAGATGATGATTACAAATGAGCCACTCGCCAGGTCAAGATAGCTGATGAACACTTGCGTGATATCAAAGACGGTGAACAAACCCACACTTCCTGCAGACGACACAGGTAAGGTCAGATATAATTACTAAATACTTCAGGGGACACTGTCACTCAAAAATCCCCCTGGGGTCAGATTGGTCAAGCGGGATTAACCCAAGGAGATTTTTGGGAGGACATTACCGGGCAGGTCATGTAATTCCTATCTGACTCATAAGGGTTCCTTTTTCCTCCTGCTACGACACAGGTAAGGTCAGGATACGCATAAAAAGGAACCCTTGTATAGTCAGTATGTCACTCCCTCTCACTATCTTGACCACTGAAGATGGTGGCAGTTATTCCACCGAAACTGTTTGGTAATTATATTTTTCGGGTCTACAAGTGTGGGTTTTATTCACTGTCTTTGATTATCACGCAAGAGTGATTCATCCAGCCAATACTACGAGAACTCTGTATCTTTTCATAGCCCTTCTTCGCACTAATATCGTATTCTAGTTATCTATAGTTACAACTGAGCATTCAAGTTGGAGGACCAAAGAACTTTAAGCAATTACAGCAAACAAACAAACAAACAAACAAAAGCAAGTGTCGTCCTCTTGACCCTCTAGTCTTCGCAGGAATGCAGCGGTGGCGCCATCTTGTGCGTGGAATGTGTGAAGTGATTCAGGCTCTTAGAGTGGAAGGAGCAATGCGAGCCACGTGGGAGACTTAATAATATTCGCTAGTCAGCCAGTCTAGAAGCCTGGGACATTTGCCTGAAATAATAATAATAATAATAATAATAATAATAATAATAATAGAAATAACAACAAAACCAGTCATATACATATAATTCAATATCTTAGTCACCTCGATCTGTCAATCATTCCGCCCCTTCAGTACGAGAGGACGCATTTTCTGTATAGCTATTTTTTCTATATGGGAGGTTCTGAGCATGTTTGATTGAGCATATCCATAACACTCCTAAAGCTGAGTAAATGCCTCTGAAAGTTGCAAAATATAAAATATAAAACGTCTATATGATATAAAAACCTTTTTTTCACCTCCGGGACTCGATCTGTGGCGCTCTAGAACAAGTGCTGACGTCATGTTTTACACTTTGCTACCTTTGAGACGATTTCCTGGAGCTTAAAAGAAACCCTCTCGGGATGATGGGACAGACACAATAACCCCTTCAGACAGAGAATGACTTAGTTACACTTTGTTCTAGGTAAACCGGACGATTTTATTCAGCTTAGGAGATCCCCCTCGTAGTGAAGGGGTTGATGGTGACTCTATCTAAACCCCTCCAGCATGTGAAATTTCTCTCCAGAGATTGAAGAAGAAAATCGTCTGGAGAAAGAAAAGATGAAAATGGAAAAAAAGTGTTAATGTGGACAATGAGTTAGATAAGACTGGTTTGGTTAAGGTAGGGGTAGGGATGGGACGGTTGTGGTGGCAGTGGTGGGGGTAGCGTTGGGTCGGTTATGGCCGGGGTGGGGGAATTAGGCTAGGGTTAGTTTTGGCAGGACGGCGTAGGATTGGGCCGGGGTTTTGGGCAGCGGTGGGAGTAGGACTGGGTCGGCTTTTGGCATGGGTGGGGTAGGACTGGGTCGGTTTTGGCAGGGTGGGGTAGGATTGGGTCAGTTTTGGCAGGGTGGGGAAAGGGTTGGTCGGGTTTGGCAGGGTGGGAGTAGGACAAGGGTTGGTTGATTGGCAGGGTGGGGTAGGATCGGGTCGGTTTTTGACAGAGTGAGGTTAGATTGGGCTGATTATGCCGAGGTAGAGGGTAGGGATGGAGTCGGTTATGGCAGGGTTGAATAGAGGTGGGTCGATTAGGGCAGGCGAGGGGGTAAGCATGGGTAGGTTATGGATTTGCGTTGGGGAGGGTAGGATAGGTCATGGCAGGGTAGGATAGGGGCTGGGTAGGGTAGGGGCTGGGTAGGGTAGTGTAGGGCTGGGTAGGGTAGGGTAGGCTGAATCTCAGGGTAGTGTAGGGTACAGAAGAGTGGTGGGTATGGAACCTTGCCGTTTAGTTCTGTCATATCCAACGCCTATTTCACTCAGTTATACTACACCGTCTCATCAAATTTGGCGCAATCTTCTCTACGATTTTGTTCTTCCCCGCTTAGTTCAGTCCTTTAGTTCATTCATGACCCTTGGCTTTCCTTTTTATTTTTTTTTTGTTTATGAGGTGGAGCGCAGGGGCACGAGGCTAGACCACCATAAGTCCAGAATATTTAAGGGTAGGCCACCAAACTACGCCCTGGTAACGTCTACACGTCAAAACATCTGTCCACCTCTGGGACTTGAACTGCGGAGCGCTGGACGCTGAGCTCCCGGTCTGCGGATGTCACTTTTACACTTTGTTAGCTTCTAACGATATCCTACAGCTTCAGAAAACCCTCTTAGGATGACGGGACAGAATCATGTAACCCTTCAGACCAAGAACGATTTATTACTTTGTCCTAGCTGACCGCACGATTTTATTCAACTTAGGAGATCCCCTGACAGAGAAGGGGTTGATGCTGGCTGTATCTAACCCCTCAAATTCAAATTTCCTCTCCAGAGCTGAAGAAAATCGTCTGGAGAAAGAATGAAGAAAACTGAAGAAAGTGTTAGAGTGAAAAATGAGTTAGATAAGATTGGTTTGGTTAGGGCAGGGTAGGGTTGGGTCGGTTATGCCAGGGTGGGGTAGGGTTGGGTCGGTTTTGGCAGGGTGAGGTAGGACTGGGATAGTTTTGGCAGGGTGGGGTAGGACTTGGATGGTTTTTGCAGGGTGGGGTAGGATTGGGTCGGTTATGACAGGGTGGGGTAGGGATGGGTCGGTCTTGGCAGGGTGGGGAAGGGACGGGTCGGTCTTGGCAGGGTGGGGTAGGGACGGGTCGGTCTTGGCAGGGTGGGGTAGGAATGGGTCGGTCTTGGTAGGGTGGGGTAAGATCCTGTCGGTTTTGGCAGGATGGGGTAGGATTGGGTCGGATATGGCAGGGTGGGGTAAGATCGGGTCGGTTTTGGCAGGGTGGGGTAGGATTGGGTCGGTTTTGGCAGAGTGGTAGGGATGGGTCGGTCTTGGCAGGATGGGGTAGGATTGGGTCGGATATGGCAGGGTAGGGTAAGATCGGGTCGGTTTTGGCAGGGTGGGGTAGGATTGGATCGGTTTTGGCAGGGTGGGGTGGGGATGGGTCGGTCTTGGCAGGGTGGGGTAGGATTGGGTCAGAGTTGGCAGGGTGGGATAGGTATGGGTCGGTTTTGTCAGGGTGGGGAAGGGTTGGGTCGGTTTTGGCAGAGTATTGGTTAGGTTTCGGTTGGTTTTGGCAGGGTGGGGCAGGGTTGGGTCGGTTTTGGCAGGGTGGGGTATGATTAGGTCAGTTTTGGCAGAGTGGAGTAGAATTGAGTTGGTTTTGGTAGGGTGGGGTAGGGTTTGCTCAGCTTTGGTAGAGTGGGGTAGGATTGGATCGGTTTTGGCAGGGTGGGGTAGGATTGGGTCGGTTTTGGAAGGGTGAGGTAGGATTGGGTCGGTTTGGACAGGGTAGGGTAGGTGTGGGTCGGTTTTGGCAGGGTGGGCAAGGATTGGGTCGCATTTGGCAAGGTGGGGTAGAATTGGGTTGGTTTTGGCAGAGTAGGGTAGGGATGGGTCGGTTATGGCAGGGTAGGGTAGGATTGGGTCGGTTTTGGCCGGGTGAAGTAGGATGGGGTCGGTTTTGGCAGGGTGGGGGTAAGATTGGGTCGGTTTTTGGCAGGGTGGGAAAGGATTGGTCGGGTTTGGCAGGGTGGAGTAGGACTGGGTTGGTTTTGGCAGGGTGGGGTAGGATTGTGTCGGTCTTGACAGGGTGGGGTAAGGTTTGGTTGGTTTTGCAGTATGGGGTAGGGATGGGTCGAGTTGCGTTTGGGAGGGTAGGATAGGTTATGGCAGGGTAAGATAGGGCTGGGTGGTGGTGGACTGGGTAGGGTTGGGCTGGGTAGGGTAGTGTAGGGCTGGGTAGGGTAGGGTAGGCTGAATCAGTGTAGTGTAGGGTACAGAAGAGAGGTGGGTATAACTGCCGTTTAGTTCTGTCATATCCAACGCCTATTTCACTCAGTTATACTACACTGTCTCATCAAATTTGGGGCGATCTTCTCACGATTTTTGTTCTCCGCTTAGTTCAGTCCTTTAGTTCATTCATGACCCTTGGCTTTCCTTTTTATTTTTATTTTTTTTGTTTATGAGGTGGAGCGCAGGGGCACGAGGCTAGACCACCATTAGTCCAGAATATTAAAGGGTAGGAAGGCCACCAAGCTTCGCCCTGGTAACGTCTACATGTCAAAACATCTGTCCACCTCTGGGACTTGAACCGCGGAGCGCTGGACGCTGAGCTCCCGGTCTGCAGATGTCACTTTTACTCTTTGCTAGCTTCTGACGATATCCTACAGCTTCAGAAAACCCTCTTAGGATGACGGGACAGAATCATTTAATCTTTCAAGCCGAGAACAACTTATTTACATTGTCCTAGCTGACCGCATGATTTTATTCAGCTTAGGAGATCCCCTGATAGAGATGGGGTTGATGATGTCAGTATTTAACCCTTCCAGTTCGAAATTTCTCTCTACTGTAGAGATGACGAAAATCATCCGAAGGTAAAGAGAAGAAAACAGGAAAAGTAATGTAGTGGTGAAAGGGCTGTACAGGGGAGGATAGGTTAAAGTAGGGTAGAGTTGGGTCGGCAATGGCAGGGTAGGGTAGTGTAGGCTGAGGTAGGCTAGTGTAGGGTTGAGAAGAGTAGGGTAGGGTAAATTGAACTGAATAAGTATATACAATAAAATCTGGCGATACAACAACCAGGGTCATATGCCGCCGGACGACAACGAGAATAAAAGCACTCGAAAAGATGAAATACACACACACACACACACACACACACACACACACAATACAATTCATAATTAAAACAAGAAAAACACTAAAACACTAAGAACACTAAAACCACTGTATACTAAATTTTACACGGTAGTGTAGCTGCCTACACCAAGCAAAGGTTTCCCCCTCCACCACAACAAGCATCCTCTCCAAGTACCAACAGAAGACTACAATCCCTCTCCTGCCCGGTGCTCAGAGAGGTAACGATGGCGCATTTCCCCAACAGTGGACACCATCAGCAAAAGCCGAAGAGTCAGGGGGACGAAGCATTCCACACAGAAAGTAGGGGGAGAGTCCTCCATTAAAAATCAATGAGAGAACCAGGAATGGCCCATTCGGAGCCAGCATAAAGCCGTCTCCCACCTGCATTCAGACCTCGGCAAATGAAGGGGCCCGTTTACCCACAAATATCACACATTTTGTTGGCCCCCACCGCATCCCACCTACTCTGCCAGTGGGAGCAAACAGTGAGTGGTTAGATGAATATCACTGAGCGAGGCAGGGGAGAGGTGAGTTTGGGCGAGAGGCAGCAGCCTTTGCCAGAGCGTCAGCATGCTCATTGCCCACAATGGTACAAAAACACAAAGCAGTCCCTAGCAAGCACAGCCATTCAAAAACACTGTAGACAACAAAAGAGGATTGGACGGGGAAAACACAAAATGGAGATCGGCAGAGTCGCTAAAAACTGTATAACAAACAGGAGGGAAGCTAAATATCAACTTGACTGCGAGTAAAATAGCAGTAAGTTCTGCGATAAAAGTAGATACGATGGGGGAAGACTCCTACCACGAATGAAATCGGGAAATATAACACCCAAGCCTGTCCCCTCACGGGATTTCAATCCATCAGTACATACGAGAATCGTGACACTGTGAGAGGAAGCATGTTCTAAAAAAATAGCAAAGAGCCGCCTGTGAGGAAAGAAAGGCCCCTCTCTCAGGAAAGTAAACACACGCTTGCACCCCTGAGAGGAGCCAGGGAGCCATCCTTGGTACACGCACAGGACAAACAAGAAAGGTTGGAACATCCACATCCCCCATGGCAGCCTTCACCCTGTACCCAAACAGATGTAGATAGCGAGGATACGGCGAGGCAGACACTCCCTCCGGAACAGAGCCAACAAAATCTTCCTGAACTTTAGCAAAGACGGTGACACTAAGGACACTAGTTTGAGGCACTCCCTCCTCTTGAGGATATGAGGGAAACAAGGTGGCACCAATACGGAAAAATTCCATAATCAGGAAAGGCAACCTACCACGCAAACCAAGATGGTGACCTGCAATACCTGGCTTGTGAAACGGTAGGACAACAGCCCCCGCCAAGAAGCAGGAGTGGACGAATCTCTCCAAATTCTATTTATAAGACTCAGGAGGAAGGACACTGCTTCATCATCCAGGTACATCAGCACTGCATGGGGAATATTATCGACTCCGGAGAAGTGTCATGACAGGGAAAGCGTAGACCAAAGTTTACAACAAGACAAAGGGATGTTGTAAGTCTCTCCGCCCCCAGAACGGATGTCCAACACCTTAATCTCCTCCACCTCCCTAAGCCTGGCCAAAACCGAAGAACGAGTATCCCTACAGGAGACCTCAGCGGTAGGATAGGGTAGGGAACGCTAGGGCAGGGTAGGCTGGGGTAGGGTAGTGTAGGGCAGAGAAAAGTAGGTTAGGATGGGTTGGTTTAGGCTAAAGTAGGACAGAATAGGAGAGGGGTAAAATGTGCCTAGTCCAGGAACGAAAAATATATCAGTTATCCATGTAACTAGCGTTTTCTATTTCGGTAGATTATTTTCTTGTCTGCCTAAAGTATCGTGATGTACGAACAATGAGATTAGATATCGAAACTGTAAGATGCGAATTAGTTACAAAGACGGTATTTTGTTTTGGCTAACGTTACATCGATACGTTCAGCTAAGAGCAACTCGGCAGAACTGAACAGTATATGACGTGCTAGATGAACACTGTGACCGGAAAATAAATATATATGTATATATACTTCAGCATAGAGTAAGCGATTTTATGTTAACTGAAGAGAAGCCACCACAGCTAATGGGTTAAGTTTACACACACACACACACACACACACACACACACACACACACACACACACACACACACACACACACACACACACACACACACACACACACACACACACACACACACACACACACACACACACACACACGTTGCGAAAACTTTCACTGACGAAGTGAATGGTTACTGTCCCCCTTGAGCAAGGGGACTGGTGTGTGCGTGTGTGGTCACAGCCTTGCCCTTAGATCGGACTATATGAGCTCTCAGCTCCCTTCCGGGAGGGTAAAAGCTGACTATCACGACCATCAAGTGATCCTGACCGACCCGGTGAATTACACACACACACACACACACACACACACACACACACACACACACACACCATTACTTGCAACTGGCTGGCCTATCATACAGCCATATCCTATATTCATGAAGTACAACACATCTTACATTTATGTAGTATGTAAAAAAAAAAAAAAAAAAAAAAAAAAAGATGGTTATATAATACAGAACTGGGAAATATGATGATGATGATGATGATGATGATGATGATGATGAGGGGAGTAAACAGGGTGAGATGAGGAGAATGAGAGAGATGGATGGACATAACAGTGAATGTATTATGTATATTAACCTGACAAATGCCGAAGTAAGCTGGTAAGGGTGAGGTAATATGGAGCCTGACCCTACCGAGACACCATATAATTATTGATTTATCCACCGATAGATCTATCTATCTATCTATAGCCCGACGCCCTAATCCCGCAAAGAGTGGCCGCAGACAAAACGCCTCCAAGTCGCTGTCACCCATCATTTGACTACCCTCCCCCAACTCACCCCCCTCATATACCGCTCAACTCCATCCCTCCACCTCATCCTCGGTCTAACCCCTCCCTCTCCCTCCATCCACTTCACCTACATACACCCTCTTCATTCTGTCCTTGACCTCCGTGGCAGGCAGACGTGCTTCCCAGAGCGCTTCATCACACAGTAATTTAACAGCTGAGTTGAAACTGATCGGATGCACTACAAAACCAACGTCCCCTGACATGGCTAGTGCCATGGCCATGAACGAGGGAAGGGAGGCCCCTTGGGTGACAACGAGGAAGAAATAGATATGGATACCGGGTTTACGGAGGTCATCAGTACAAGAGAGAAGAGAAAGAGGATGATACGCGGCAGCGAGAGGGAAGCGAGTGATGAAGAAGAGGACAGAGACAACAAAAAGGTAAAGAATAAGTCGTGTGGGGTAGATGGAGGTGTTACTATACCATGTGATACGGGGAAGGCAGTTTCTAAGTTGAAGTAGGGCTTTTATATCCCTAGACGTTATACCCACTTCTCTGGTGGGTATAAAGTCTAAAGCCGAAGTAAGGGTTTTGGTGCCCTTAAGACTTATACCAGATCCAGTCACTCGAAAAAATCCTAAGTCCAAATTGGAGTGCTTTTTGGACTTAGGATTTTTCGAGATGGTGGAACTGGTATAAAGTCCAAGTTGAATTGTGGGTTTTTATACCCAAGAGTTTATACCAGCAAGTTAACTTGTGCTGGAGTCTACTGTGTACTCTGTTCCATGTCTTTGGGAACTAGAGTATAGCATTGTATGCTTTCTTTGCATACTTTACTTTTTCTGTGATATTGTATTTTAGTCATTTGTAATACCATAAAAGGCAAAGTAAAGTTGATATACAGCTGATTCTTTTATTATCTTTAGTGTTTTACAAGAGTTTACAATTACAATACATTTACAAAGTATACAAGTAGCAATGGCAGCAGCTGTTAGGTAACTCTGGCAGAAGATTTTATATATTAAAGTATCTCAAAGTATATCACAAAAGTATTGGACTAGAGCAAATGTTTCAAGTATTATCAAAGTATATCAGTTAAATACGGGCAAGATACCTTTAGCAATTAATATTATGTAGTAGGTCCTATGTCTATCTCCAACTCGCTCCCTCGCTCCTACTCGCCCTTCTACCCTCTCTCCATCACGCTCACTCTAGAACGACAGAAAAAGAAAAAGCGCATAAAAAAGTAAAGGTGGGGAAGAGAAAGAAGCACTAAAGCAGACAGACACTAACAGACAGACACACCATCCCAGCACGTTCGGCTGCGCTGAGGACAGGCAGACAGGACAGACGGAGAGGAAGATGGAAGTGGAAGGAAGTCCCCCCTTTCCCTCCTCCCCCCACCCCACCTCCCTCCCCAGACCCACCTACCTGCCACACCCAGCCTAGTATGCTGGGAACTAAACACACACACACACACACACACACACACACACACACACACACACACACACACACACACACACACATACACACACACACAAAGAAAAAAAAATCACGCACACACAATCACACCCTAAAGGAAAATACAAAGAAAAATACAACCTGTCACATGTCCTGTCCGGCGCTCCGATCTCCCTGCAGGCTCTCCGGTCTCCCCTGGTCTCTCGGCCCTCTCGTCTCTCCCTCGCAGCCGTCTCTCCATCGCCTGGGGTAATACAGGAACATCAAAAGTGCCTAAGGAATGTAATGCCTACCAGAGTAACGCTATACAGGTGCCGCCACAGCTGCTGCTACCCTCCCTACCACATCACCTATCAGTACAAGCTACAACACACGCTGCACCAGTTCCTCTGCAGGGCTTGCCATGTTCTCGAGCGGCCATCTCGTCGTCTACACCTGCCATTTCTTCCGTAGTTGCCACAACTTCTTCTGAGGTTGCCATGTCTTCTGAGGTTGCCATCTCGTCATCTGAGGTTGCCATCTCGTCTTCTGAGGTTGCCATCTTGTCTTCTGGAGCTGCAGCTTCGCCTTCCCCCTCACCTGCAGTTGCCATCTCGCTGGCCAGGGTTGACATCTCGTCCTCCGTCGTTTCCATCGTTTTCTGTGGAGCAAATATCAATTAGGCCAAAGTATGCACTATATGCTACTGCTGAGCCTATGTCCCGTATTCTGGGTGGCATAGGAGGCTTCGTAGCGCATTTCCCTGAGAGATTTATTTTCCATAACACCAACATTATATTGCAAACTTACGTCAATGTTTTCTAACCCCAACTTGTCACCCAATTCCTTCCCATTCCACACATCCTTCCTTTAAGTTCTTCACAGCCATACTGTACCATCACCACACCCACACTACCACCACCACCACCACAACCACACTCCATCACAACCACACTCCATCGCAATACAACCACCAGCATAACATTACCACCACTACCACAACCACGTACTACCACCACCATCACAACCACACGCCACCACCACCAACACCGCAGACATCACCACCGTCACAACCAACACACAGCTATCAGTGCTCTCGTGCAAAATTTGAGAGAGAGAGAGAGAGAGAGAGAGAGAGAGAGAGAGAGAGAGAGAGAGAGAGAGATCTGTGCTTGTGCGTGTGTGGTGCGTGTGCGTGTTTCGTGCGTGTGCGTGTGTGCGTGTGCGTGTGTGTGCGTGTGTATGTGTGTGTGTGTGTGTGTGTGTGTGTGTGTGTGTGTGTGTGTGTGTGTGTGTGTGTGTGAAAATAACTCTTTTAACAATAAACAAAATGCATGACTAAGTGTACGATGTGAGAAAGGCTCAGAAAAAAATATTTCAAATTTCAAAAAGTTTAAAAATGGTTCAAATACCTTTTACTTGTGGAGAAAGCTATTATTTCCCACTCCTGTCGTCTGTCGTGTCGGTGTAAATATCCTTTGCTTGCCTGGCCGTGTAAATATCCTCTGCCTGCTTGTTCGTGCGAAAATCCTCTTATTTCTTCGTGTCAATGGAAAAATTCAACCTGAGTGGTGAAGAGCAGAGGTGTGAGGGTAGGGGAGGTTTGACTGGTGGCAGAGAGATGGGAGGGGGGGTAGAAGGAAGAGGTGAGGGGGTAGGGAAGAGGTGAGGGGGTAGAGGGAAGAGGGTGGGGTCGTAGAGGGAAGAGGTGAGGGGGTAGGGAAGAGGTGAGGGGGTACTGAAAAGAGGTGGGGGGGTAGAAAAGAGGTGGGGGGGTAGGGAAGAGATGAGGGGGTAGGGAACAGGGGAGGGGGGTTGAGGGAAGAGATGAGGGGGTAGGGAAGAGGCGAGGGGTAGAGGGAAGAGGTGAGGGGGTAGAGGGAAGAGGTGAGGGGGTAGAGGGAAGAGGTGAGGGGGTAGAGGGAAGAGGTGAGGGGGTAGAGGGAAGAGGTGAGGGGGTAGAGGGAAGAGGTGAGGGGGATAGAGGGAAGAGGTGAGGGGGATAGAGGGAAGAGGTGAGGGGGGTAGAGGGAAGAGGTGGGGGGTAAAGGGAAGAGGTGGGGGGGTAAAGGGAAGAGGTGAGGGGGGTAGAGGGAAGAGTTTGGGGGGAAGGGAAGAGGTGGGGGGGTAGGGAAGAGGTGAGGGGGTAGAGGGAAGTGGTGAGGGGGTAGAGGGAAGAGGTGAGGGGGGTAGAGGGAAGAGGTGAGGGGTAGAGGGAAGAGGTGAGGGGGTAGAGGGAAGAGGTGAGGGGGTAGAGGGAAGAGGTGAGGGGGTAGAGGGAAGAGGTGAGGGGGTAGAGGGAAGAGGTGAGGGGGTAGGGAAGAGGTGAGGGGGTAGAGGGAAAAGGTGAGGGAGTAGAGGGAAGAGGTGAGAGGATAGATGGAAGAGGTGAGAGGATAGACGGAAGAGGTGAGGGGGGGTAGAGGGAAGAGGTGAGGGGGGTAGAGGGAAGAGGTGAGGGGGTAGATGGAAGAGGTGAGGGGGGGTAGAGGGAAGAGGTGAGGGGGGTAGAGGGAAGAGGTGAGGGGGGTAGAAGGAAGAGGTGAGGGGGTAGAGAAGAGGTGAGAGGGTAGAGAAGAGGTGAGGGGGTAAGGAAGAGGTGAGGGGGTAGGGAAGAGGTGAGGGGGTAGGGAAGAGGTGAGGGGGTAGGGAAGAGGTGAGGGGGTAGGGAAGAGGTGAGGGGGTAGGGAAGAGGTGAGGGGGTAGGGAAGAGGTGAGGGGGTAGAGAAGGGGGACTGGAGTAGTGGGCATAGAGAAGGTGGGAGTTTAGAGATGATGTGTACAATTAGCCACTGCTACGACGCCAAATCACAAAAATCTTCCTCTGGAAATATATCAGTGTGGTTGTTTGTAAATGTTGGTAAATTTAACAATGGTATTTAACATATTTTCCATCGGCTGTTTAATTAGCAAGGAGTGTTTGGGACTTTTCATAAACCTCAGGGCACCTTCGAAATAAACAGATGTTAACCAGGATTATTGTATCTCTCTTGCCGGACGGGTGTGTGAATAATGAACTCATTTCTTAGTAGGGATTGTCACCGAAAAAATAGCTTCTTCAGACCCAAGAGCACCAGCATTGTCAACAGCTCGTGTCATAGTGGAATTGCTGTGCCGTGTAAATATGTAGTTATAATACGTCCACATCCACGTCATCCAATAGAGTACACGTATTATTTCTATTAACTAATTTGTTGCGGGGAGGGAGTACAGACAATCTTCACTCCCCTCCCCCCGTACTTCACACAACGCACGACGTCAGAACGCATGCCCTGATCAAGGAAGGGTGTAAATCACAATCTTTAGGCAAATATGTGAACTGTACAGTCATGAGAGCCAACCTGAAAGCCATTATGGTCAAAGCCCCATCCTGTCACCGACCATGACTACCAAAATTTCAGTCAGTTATCGAGAAGGTGAATAAATTGGATAATGTCGGGGCAAATGATCATGGTAGTGCTAACCCATTCAGCCAGGAAACGTCGTTCATTTTATTCATGCAGCAGCCTGATGATTTTATTCAGCTTAGGGTACACTTTTCAAACTGAAGGAGTCAGATGCAGTACTAATAAAGTCTTTAGTACGAGAGGCTGCTCGTAAGCTAAATAAAATCGCTTGATAACAATAAAAATAAAATAAGAATCACGTCACTCTGGTTCAGGGGAATTAAAGAATCTTTACCTATCCTAGGTTCACCTAGTCACCATATTTCGTTCAGAAATAACAATGATTAAATGGATGTGAAATGTCTCCTTCAATGCGAGGCCTGGGAGTGTGTGTGTGTGTGTGTGGGGGGGGGGGGTAGGTTTAATATTGACGAGTTAAGAGGATGGATGGGACAGGAGTGTATTGGTGTAGTGATGTGGAGGGGTTGATTGAGATGGTTTGAACATGTGGAGAGGATGGAAGATGACAATAGGGTAAGGAGAGAGAGGTGTGAACGTCGGAGGTACAGTAGGGTTGCTAGAGGCAGACCTGAAAAGGGCTGGGACGAGGTCATAGTCTGTGACTTCAGGGATAAGGGAGTGAATAGGGAGGCTGCAAAAGATTGCACAGTGTGGAGAGTCGCCATTATGTGACCAAGGCCGACGACGCATGCAAGCATGTTAGATCCTTTAAAAAAGATACGACACGAACGATTCGATACAGGTGAGGTTCAGGGATCACCATTTTATATAATTTATCTCCTGCCATTTTTGCCTTCCATCTCTACAGTATCCCCGGCCATCCTATTGCGTTGACGAATAGGGGAATTTGGAGGAGGAACACGAACAACAACAGTCTACCCTCCTCCTCCCTGCCTGACTTGCCTCATGCCTCTCCCCCCCGCTCTCTCTCTCTCTCTCTCTCTCTCTCTCTCTCTCTCTATCTATTTCTTATCTGTATCTCCACACTCCGACACGTCAGCTAAATATGACCCACCACTTGTTTAGTGGCTGTGTGTGTGTGTGTGTGTGTGTGTGTGTGTGTGTGTGTGTGTGTGTGTGTATCGGTATGTGCGTGAACCTGTGTGTGTGCATCATTGTGTGCGTGTATCTGTGCTCGTATCTGAGTGTGCGTGTATCAGTGCCTGCGTGTATCAGTGCCTGTGTGTATCAGTGCCTGTGTGTATCAGTGCCTGTGTGTATCAGTGTGTGCGTATATTAGTGTGCGTGCGTGCTCTGATCAGTCCTGGTATCAGTGTTTGCATGAATGAATACGTGCGTGCATTAGTATGTGCCTGCTCCGTGTGCGCGTTTTTAGTGCGTACATGCCACAGCGTGTGCGTGCATCGCTGTGTGTGTGCATCGGTGTGTGTGTGTGCATCGGTGTGTGCGTGCATCGGTGTGTGCGTGCATCGGTGTGTGCGTGCGTCAGTGTGTGCGTGCATCAGTGTGCGTGCATCAGTGTGTGCGTGCATCAGTGTGTACGTGCTAAATGTGTAGTAGTCAAATTGTGTGTGTTCAGTGTGTACGTGTTCAGTGTGTGCGTGTTTTTTGTGTTTGTGTGTATGTGTGTGTGTGTGTATGTGTGTGTGTGTGTATGTGTGTGTGTATGTGTGTGTGTGTGTGTATGTGTGTGTGTATGTGTATGTGTGTGTGTGTATGTGTGTGTGTGTGTGTGTGTGTGTGTGTGTGTGTGTGTGTGTGTGTGTGTGTGTGTGTGTGTGTGTGTGTGTGTGTGTGTGTGTGTGTGTGTGTGTGTGTGTGTGTGTGTGTGTGTGTGTGTGTGTGTGTGTGTGTGTGTGTGTGTGTGTGTGTGCATCAGTATGTGCGTGAACCTGTGTGTGTGTGCATCAGTATGTGCGTGAACCTGTGTGTGTGTGCATCAGTATGTGCGTGAACCTGTGTGTGTGCATCATTGTGTGCGTGTATAGGTGCTCGTATCTGAGTGTGCGTGTATCAGTGCCTGTGTGTATCATTGCCTGTGTGTATCAGGGCGTGTGTATCAGTGCCTGTGTGTATCAATGCCTTTGTGTATCAGTGTGTGCGTATATTAGTGTGCGTGCGTGGTCTGATCAGTGCTTGTATCAGTGTTTGCGTGAATGAATACGTGCGTGCATTAGTGTGTGCCTGCTCCGTGTGCGCGTGTTTAGTGCGTAGATGCCGCAGCGTGTACGTGCATCGGTGTGTGCGTGCATCAATGTGTACTTGCTAAGTGTGTACGTAGTCAAATTGTTCGTGTTCAGTGTATACGTGTTCAGTGTGAGTGTGTGTGTGTGTGTGTGTGTGTGTGTGTGTGTGTGTGTGTGTGTGTGTGTGTGTGTGTGAATCAGTATGTGCGTGAACCTGTGTGTGTGTGTGCATCATTGTGTGCATGTATCTGTGCTCGTATCTGAGTGTGGTTGTATCAGTGCCTGTGTGTATCAGTACCTGTGTGTATCAGTGCCTGTGTGTATGTGTGTGCGTATATTAGTGTGCGTGCGTGCTCTGATCATCGCTTGTATCAGTGTTTGCGTGCATGAATACGTGCGTGCATTAGTGTGTGCCTGCTTCGTGTGCGCGTGTTTAGTGCGTACATGCCACAGCGTGTGCGTGCATCAGTGTGTACGTGCTAAGTGTGTACGTAGTCAAATTGTGAGTGTTCAGTGTGTACTTAGTTAAATTGTGCGTGTTCAGTGTGTGCGTGTTCAATGTGTACTTGTTCAGTGTGTACGTGTTCAGTGTGTACGTGTTCAGCCTGTGCGTGTGTGTGTGTGTGTGTGTGTGTGTGTGTGTGTGTGTGTGTGTGTGTGTGTGTGTGTGTGTGTGTGTATGTGTGTGTGTGTGTGTGTGTGTGTGTGTGTGTGTGTGTGTGTGTGTGTGTGTGTGTGTGTGTGTGTGTGTGTGTGTGTGTGTGTGTGTGTGTGTGTGTGTGTGTGTATGTGCGTGAACCTGTGTGAGTGTGTGTGTCGGTATGTGTGTAAACCTGTGTGTGTGTGCATCATTGTGTGCGTGTATCTGTTCTCGTATCAGTGCCTGTGTGTATCAGTGCCTCTGTGTATCAGCGCCTGTGTGTCAGTGCCTTTGTGTATCAGTGCCTGTGTGTATCAATGTGTGCGTATATTAGTGTGTGTGCGTGCTGTGATCAGTGCTCGTATCAGTGTTTGCGTGAATGAACACGTGCGTCCATTAGTGTGTGCCTGCTCCGTGTGCGCGTGTATAGTGCGTACATGCCGCAGCGTGTGCGTGCATCGGTGTGTGCGTGCATCAGTGTGTACGTAGTCAAATTGTATGTGCTCAGTGTGTACTTAATCAAATTGTGCGTGTTCAGTGTGTACGTGTTGTGTGTACGTGTTCAGAGTGTACGTGTTCAGTGTGTGCATGTTTATTGTGTGCGTGTTTATTGTGTGCGTGTTCAGTGTGTGCGTGTTCAGTATGTGGGTGTTCAGTATGTGCGTGTTTATTGTGTGCGTGTTTATCGTGTGCGTGTTCAGTGTGTGCGTGTTTATTGTGTGCGTTCTCAGTGTGTGCGTACTTACTGTATGCGTGGTGTGTGCGCGTATTTACTGTGTGCGAATACCAGTGTGTAACTCAAACTGTACGCATGTTTTTAAGAGTGAAGGTATGAAAAAAGTTGATGATGATGATGATGATGATGATGACGGCTACGATGGTGGCTGTGGTGGTGGCGATGGTGTGGTAATTTTGATGATGATGATGATGATTTTTTCTAGTTCTTTTTAATCAGGAAACTTTTATGTTATCAAGGAGGATTCTGTACTCTACTCCTTTCACCTTTACTTGGCCCAAATTTTCGTCCGTTTGCAGCTTTTCACGTGTCTCAGTTGCGTCTTTGAAACAGCACTATTTCGTGACTAGTATAATATTCTATTGTTACAACTCAGCATTCGAGATAAAGAGATTGCAATTTAGGCCAAGTTAGAGTAAAATGAGTATAGTGAAGGGGATGGGATGGAGGGATGGAGTAGAGAGGTATACGAGACAGGCGGGTGTACGTTGGGGGAGGGCAGCGAAATGGCAGTGTATAGGGCGACATGGAGGCGATTTGTTTGTGGCCACCCCTTACGGGTTTAAGGCGTCTGGCTATAGATAACTAGACAATTAGGGCTATAGATATAGGTGACGATACACTACTATCAAAATTACATCCATTTCCCTTATTTTCTACAATTTCTTTGGCCTACAACGCTTCCTGGCTGACCGTAAGATATCCCCGTGTCCTAATTTAGTCATCTGTTGAATCTATTTGACCTATGTCACTTCCTGGTTGGCAGCAAGATACCTCTGTGTCCTAACTGAATCATCTTAATGGCAAAAACAGCGAAATTTAACCCCAAAACAGTAAAATTTAACACTTACATCAGGAGACGGAGCCGACGCAGCCTCACCCTCTTATCGTCCGAGTACCACTGACTGACCAATGGAATGCCATGCTTGTTCAGCCCAGAAACTTGTGTGAAACTTTACCCAACTACTTTTACAACCACTAGAGGGCACGGAGGCCCTCTCATCTTCAGGGTAACTCTAGTATTTTATTCAAGTTAATACAAGAGGCTATTATGCACCTGCGAGCTATTTATAAGTGTCTGAGAGCGTTCATGCTGTAAATATTAACCCTCCAATGATCGTGACAACTCTAGTACTTTTATTTATTAGACTCCAGACGATTTTATTCAGCTGGGATTGGGTCTTAGGAGCCTGAGTGCATAAGAGAAAACCGTCGTAGAGGAAGCATCAGGGACCGTAGCAAACAAAGTCAGAAATTATACTTAGATGGTTACCATACTCTATTCACTTTCATTTTGCCTAATATTGCCATCTCCTCACCTTAAATGCTGAGCTGTAAGGATACATTAACACTAGAATATAGAACAATACTCTCTTTTCCCTAAATGGACCTAAAATTACCATCTCTCCATCTTGAATGCTGAGATTTACCAATAGATTAACACCAAAACATGATGCTTGTCACGAAGAAGTGCTATGTAGAGGATGTAGAGCCATACCATTGTAATTTCCTGGCACTGGACTACGTGAAATGAGTAAAATGACCTACACAAGGATGGAAATCTGGCCCGTGTTAGAGGAAGACCGGTATAGTCACGAAAAGGTGTTATGGAATGGATACTGAACTTTACTTTAACTTGGCCTAAAATTGCCATCTCTCCATCTTGAATGCTGAGCTGTAACAAGAGCCTGACATTAGAATATGATGCTAGTCACGAAAAAGTGCTGTTGGACATATGTAGAGCCGTGTTATCGTCTTCTTCTGCCTGTAATTATGCTATGAGAAATAAGCAGCAAATATAAGATCTCAGCCATGTTAAGTCTGATAAGCTATACATAAGCTTAATGGAACGCTCTGATAAAAATTACAGCTATAAACTCATTCTATAACTCCCTAGCACCTCTTTCTTAGCTATTAATTTTGTTTATTACATCTTGCTCTACTACTGTGCTGTCTAAATACTTCAAGCTTTACCATAATCTGCATACAAAACGTACAAAAGGATGTTAATCAGCCTTGTCCAAAAATATATCGCTAAGGAAGTCTTTGGTTGACTAGTGGGAGGTGCCTGTGTGTTCCCATGGCAACCTCTCACACCACCAGTTACATACACACATTTTCCCACCAGCAAGTTCCATTAGAGAGTATTGTGTGTGTGTGTGTGTGTGTGTGTGTGTGTGTGTGTGTGTGTGTGTGTGTGTGTGTATAGTCATGCGTGTGCCTGCACATCTCACCGCAATGCTCCGCCAACACCCACAACACTTTTCTCCTTAATTTCTTACCACAGAGAACTTTTACATTCCTGGATCTTTTCAAAAACTTGGTTCGACGTCGTTCTTATATATTATGAAGGAAAAAAAGGTAACTGTTGATATAAATGTTCGTAAAAAAACATTATATATAAACTGCGGGAGATATATTCTTTTCACTTTCACTTGGCCCATATTTTCGTCCTTTTGCAGCTGATTTCACGTAGTTCAGTGGCAGAAAGTACAATGCTATGGCTCTACAACCTTGCCTCTGCACTTCTTCGTGACCAGCATCATCTTCCAGTGTTCATCTATTGCTACAACTCAGCATTCAAGACGGAAATAGGGGAGCTTTAAGCCAAGTTAGAGTAAAAAGAGTATAGTGGACAATATTCATAGTCTTGCCTTGGTTAGAGTGTGGCTTGGTTAGAGTGTGTTACACACACACACACACACACACACACACACACACTTCCTTCCCCCCCATCAAGTCCTACCTTAGAATACTTGTGTGTGTGGGAGGGTGGGTGGATGTGTGTGTGTGTGTGTGTGTGTGTGTGTGTGTGTGTGTGTGTGTGTGTGTGTGTGTGTGTGTGTGTGTGTGTGTGTGTGTACAGTCATGCGTGTGTCTGCACATCTCACCGCAATGCTCCGCCAACACCCACAACACTTTTCTCCTTAATTTCTTACCACAGAGAACTTTTACATTCCTGGATCTTTTCAAAAACTTGGTTCGACGTCGTTCTTATATATTATGAAGGAAAAAAAGGTAACTGTTGATATAAATGTTCGTAAAAAAACATTATATATAAACTGCGGGAGATATATTCTTTTCACTTTCACTTGGCCCATATTTTCGTCCTTTTGCACCTGATTTCACGTAGTTCAGTGGCAGAAAGTACAATGCTATGGCTCTACAACCTTGCCTCTGCACTTCTTCGTGACCAGCATCATCTTCCAGTGTTCATCTATTGCTACAACTCAGCATTCAAGACGGAAATAGGGGAGCTTTAAGCCAAGTTAGAGTAAAAAGAGTATAGTGGACAATATTCATAGTCTTGCCTTGGTTAGAGTGTGGCTTGGTTAGAGTGTTACACACACACACACACACACACACACACACACACACACACACACACACTTCCCCCCCATCAAGTCCTACCTTAGAATACTTGTGTGTGTGGGAGGGTGGGTGGATGTGTGTGTGTGTGTGTGTGTGTGTGTGTGTGTGTGTGTGTGTGTGTGTGTGTGTGTGTGTGTGTGTGTGTGTGTGTGTGTGTGTGTGTGTGTGTGTGTTAGCTCACAACTTGTCAAAGGACCTCGATCATACATAAGAAGATATGCTATTAAAGTTAGGGCAGAAATATATTGTAATTTACTATGAAGTCAGCTACTCTCATCAATACGCCACGCTTCTTCCCGCCTCTCCTGCCTCCTTAACCTTCGTCTATCTGTCTTCTATATGCCTGTCTCACTGTCTGCCTGTCCCTCTGTTGTAAGCGACAATTACCTCTCATCCTTCCACAACGTCCTAGAGTATCATACCATCATAAAGTATACAAATTTTCTCATCTTAACTTGGCCCAAATTTTCCTCATTTTACCGCTTAATTCACATGGGTCATTGCCAGAAAAGGACAACGCTGTGGCTACCTTTCCACAGCCCTTTCTTGTGACTTACATATTCTTGCATTAATCTATTGCTACATCTCAGCATTCAGATTGGAGATATGGAAATTTGGGCCAAGTTAGAGTAAAACGAGTACAGAAGTAGTAAAAGCCAAATGGCATACCTTTGGTGGGTGCAGCGAAAACAATGCAACAGATCACAGGCAGGACAATGGCGGAAATATCCAGCAAAATCTAACCACCAGCTTATGAAGTGACGCCAACAACACTCGTGCCTCACAATCGGTTCAAACGCCAGTCCACTTTATCACTAAACACCTGTGATGTTAGAGTATTGTAACAGAAAATTAAATAATCTTGTAGACATGATGTACTGACGCACTCTCTCCACGGAGTCTACCTCTGACCTACTGTTTATTGCTTGTTCCTCACAATGCTTCGAAACTGATGAGTCTCTGTCTCGGACATGATGGATGGCCGAACCTTTATCCTTGTAGCTCTGACGTTTTACTGAATGCTGTAAATATCGAATTACTTCATCCTAACCTAATTCAAAGTGTAATGACAGAGATGATCTGCTTGCATGACTTCCCCGTGCACCTTTTGTGACGCCACAGACTAAGTCGGGCTCGGCTTTCTGTTCAGAGAAAAGCGATAAAATGGATGGGTAACTGTGAAAAATTAGTCACTGTCCGCTGACTCTTCCTGCTTGGCTTCCAACGACAACGTTCCCCAGATTGTAAGGGCTTGTTCGGAATGGCTTACTCAAAACCTAAATAAAAAAATAGGATAATCTTTTGACTTTTTCCGATAATCTTGCTAACAGACAGGCAGGCAGACAAAGGCAGACAGATAGGCAAGCAGACAAAGGCAGACAGATAGGCAGGCAGACAGGGAGATAGACTGATAGAGAGATATATAAACCTGGCCAAACACATACCATCACTGGGCCTTCTTCGTTGGCTGTAATTGTAGAAAAAACGATTATTTTTTCTGGTCGTTTTTCGCATAACATATTTTGTGTTCAGCCATACTCGTACCAGACCACGTCAGTTATGAATGATGTGCGTATTTGGGGATTAATAAAGCTTTAGTTTCATTTTCAATATGAAGGAAAAAGGCAGTGAAAATATCGACAGTACCCCCAACAGTCTAATACCACAGCCTTCTCCCATTCGCCTCTGCCTAGATTTTTCCCTTTAACCATTTTTTCCCCGAATGGAGAGTTGTGGCAGACTCCTGTAATTCATAAACTAACATTTTATTCATTTTACGTACAGTGTTCTTAAACGTGAGCTGATTTTGTCCTATTGTGCGATAACATTGCACTTCATTGGCCACGAGCCTTTAGGTAAGGAGATTTTGGAGTGATGTAGGTGCTGGGATCCCTCTGTATCTTGACTGCTTTTGGGCTGGGAATTTATTGTTATTATTTTCATCATCATCATCATCATTATTATTATTATTATTATTATTATTATTATTATTATTATATTATTATTATTATTATTATTATATTATTGTTATTATTATTATTATTATTATTATTATTATTATTATTATTATTATTATATTATTATTATTATTATTATATTATTATTATTATTATTATTATTAGTAGTAGTAGTAGTAATAGTAGTAGTAGTAGTAGTAGTAGTTTGAGGGATCAGCATTCCGGATTTCATTGACGAATATAATGGAACGTTCAGGCTAACAGTGTCAGGGTAGAGTTACGGCATCTGCGTAGTGACTGACTTGATCGGTTCCTTTTAATTCAATAGACGACATTTTGAGCATTATTTCAGCTCTTGGTATCTCTGCACTTCTAAGCTTTCACAGTTTTCCAACCAGATTTTCATACAGTAGTTTGTCTTAAGGGTACTACTGAGCCTTCATGACTAACACAGATAGTGGAGTACCAACATATCCAGTACTTCAGTGCTAGGGAGGCCATGTGGGGTGCTTTTGGTCATGCATGAGTTCGCTGGCTTTTCTTTGGTTTGTTCTTAAATTCTGGTGTCCTTAGTTGACCCATTATGTACTCATAGCATTTTCACAGGATGCTTATCTAATTAGACTTGTTATTTACGGCTAGTATTTCAGCCTGTTAATATTAAAAGAGGGAAATTACACAAGATAACAGTTATTTATTTGATGACATGCTCAGGTTAGGAGAGAAACTCAGACATAATTGTATTTCACTTTAATTTGTATCAACATCTACACTTCGTGGCTTTGGAAAGATAATGTTAGGTCGTTTCGAAGACTGGTGAGTAGAGAGGGACTGGCGGGGATGTGTGGTGGTGTGGGGCGGGATATGGTGACACACTGCAGTAAAGAAATGCCACATAGCTCTCTGTTGGCTGCTCCTGTTACTGGCCGCTCGTCACCCCTACGAATGGATTAATATCTTAGTTAACCTTCACTGCCACAGCTCTTTAGTATGTTAAATAAAATCGTCTTGAGGTATTAAGAATAAAATTAAAAATGTGATCTAGGATTCACTGGGTTAATAATCGTCCTCCTGGGCCATAGATTTCAAGCCTGATAGATGTCGCCTCCAGTAGCATAGCACTGAGAACACATAAGTGCAAATATCTCGAAAACGGTGCATTTTAGAGCAAAACTGAGCGACGGCGACGGTCGTTTAATCAACCCAGCCCATTTTTTACTGCTCTATCCCGTTAGCTAGGTCTCATCACCATACCTTCACAGGAAAATGGGTAAAAATGGTTAATTTTTTTATACGTGGCATTTGAGAGGAAACCAAACGAGGTATTTAGCCTAAAGTGAAACGGGTAATAGATGTGGGTTTTATCTGAAAATGGTATCCGAGTTTGGGGGGGTAAATACTGGGGTTCGCTATCGGTTTTCTAGTCAAGATCCATGAAGAAACGCGGTCACATTGAAGAAACTCTCTGAACAGAGGAGTGAAAATCCCGTAGATTTTTTTTTTTTTTTTTTTTTTATCCCTATTATACCTATCGAACCCCAGTATTTACAGAAAAAATCTTGGATACCATTTTTAGATAAAACCCACATCTATTACCCACTTCACTTTGGGCTAAATATCTCATTTGGTTTCCTGTAAAATGCCACATTTAAAATAATTACCCATTTTTACCCATTTCCCTTTGAAGGTATGGTGATGAGACCCAGCTCACGGGATAGAGCAGTAAAAAATGGGGTAGGTTGATAAAACGGCCGTCGCCGTCGCTCAGTTTTGCTTTAAAATGCACCGTTTTCGAGATATTTACACTTTTGTGTTTTCAATGCCAGGCTCGTCCTCCTGGGCCACAGATTTTAAGCCTGATAGATGGCGCCTCCAGTATCTTACTTGCACTACAGCAGCAACCACTGCCTCCCACACTGCCAACCCATTCTTCCTCCTGTGCCAACCTCTTCCCCTACCAGTGTCATCCTCCTGCTCTACCAGTGCCAACCTCTTCCTGTGCCAGTGCCAGTGCCAACCTCTTCCTGTGCCAGTGCCAGTGCCAACCTCTTCCTGTGCCAGTGCCACTGCCAGCCTCTTCCCTCTCCAGTGTCAACTCCATCCTCCTCCATTGCAGTGTGTGTGTGTGTGTGTGTGTGTGTGTGTGTGTGTGTGTGTGCGTGCGTGTGTGTGTGTGTGTGTGTGTGTGTGTGTGTGTGTGTGTGTGTGTGTGTGTGTGTGTGTAGTAAAGAAAAACGGATGTAGTTTGCAAGCTGTTGTTTGTCAGTCCTATTCTACCTATCCCACCCCCAGGTTGCACGTAGTAAATGAGACCCCGATCTATTGGACGTTTCACCCTGGGGCATAAACCTTAACCCTGCTGGAGTGGTGGGCTCAGGTGCCGCGTGACGTCACTAGACCTTGGGGTAGGGCAGGGTGGAGTACTGTAGGGTAGTGTAGGGTAGGGTAGGGTAGGGTAGGGTAAGGTAGGGCAGGGTAGGGTAGGGTAGGGTAGGGTAGGGTAGAGCAGTGTAGAGTTGGGTAAGGTAGGGTAGTGTAGGGTAGGGTAAGGTAGGGTAGGGTAGGGTAGTGTAGGACAGGGTAGGGTAGGGTAGGGTAAAGTAGGGTAGGGTAGTGTAGGACAGAGCAGGGTAGGGTAGGGTAAAGTAGGGTAGGGTAAGGTACGGTAGGGTAGGGTAGGGGAGTCAGTAAAAGTAGATTAGTTTTGGTCTGGTAGATGAAGGTAAGTATAAAGATAGATAAATAGATAGACGTGAATATTTTAATTATGAACTCTGATACACACACATCTATTGGTCTCTCTCTCTCTCTCTCTCTCTCTCTCTCTTTCTCAAGACGCCTTAATCCAGTAAGGGGTGGCCACAAAAAAATCACCTACATGTCGCCCTGTCCCCGATCATATCACTGTCCTCCCCCCAAAGTACACCCTCCTCTCTCATATGCCTCTCTACTCCACCCCTCCATCTCATCCTCGGTCTACCCCTTCCTTTCCCCTTCTTCCACCTCACCCATATCACTCTCCTAGTTAATATCAGTCATTTGGTAAGTTTCAATGGTGTGTGTGTGTGTGTGTGTGTGTGTGTGTGTGTGTGTGTGTGTGTGTGTGTGTGTAAGTGGATGTGTTGTTGTGTCTGGGGTGGGGGGTGCGGGTTTATGGTTTGATATGCTTGCAATGTGTGTGTGTCTGTCTGCGTGTGTGTGTATGTGTCTGTGAAGTCTGAGTGTGTGTGTGTGTGTGTGTGTGTGTGTGTCTGTGTGTGTGTGTGTGTGTGTGTGTGTGTGTGTGGGTTGGTGTGTGGGTGGGTGGGTGGATGTGTTATGTGTGGGGGAGTGAGGTGATGGGGGGTGTATGTTTTAGTGTGGTTGCAATGTTTGTGTTTCCGTGTGTGTGTGTGTGTGTGTGTGTGTGTGTGTGTGTGTGTGTGTGTGTGTGTGTGTGTGTGTGTGTGTGTGTGTGTGAGCTCGCGGGGCCAGTGTGTTACCATGGCAACCTCCCCACACTCCCAAATTTACATACACACATTTCCCCAAAACCAACTCCCGTTAGAGAGTATTGTGTGTGTGTGTGTGTGTGTGTGTGTGTGTGTGTGTGTGTGTGTGTGTGTGTGTGTGTGTGTGTGTGTGTGTGTGTGTGTGTGTGTGACGTACGGAAAAGTGCCGAGAAAATATAGGTGTACATGTATATGGATGTGTGCGTTTGAGTGCATGTGTGTATCTATGTGTTGATATGTGAGTGTGTGTACTACGAGTATATAAACGTGTGTGTGTGTGTGTGTGTGTGTGTGTGTGTGTGTGTGTGTGTGTGTGTGTGTGTGTGTTTGTTTGACCACCGGATGTTTTAATGAAACTCCCACCAAACAACTCTCTTCTGGGTGTTGACACGTACACACACGCACATACGGTCACTATGAGGTCAGGGACACACACATACACACGCACACACAATTACAAACACGCATCCGAGGAGCCCTACATGAGGTCAGGTCGGCTACACACACACACACACACACACACACACACACACACACACACACACACAATTATATTTTTTTAGGTGATTGCGTGTTTAGTAGTGGTAATAGTAGTAGTAGTAGTAGTAATAGTAGTAATTGTAGCAGTAGGGGTGCTGGTAGTATTGGAGTTATAATCAACTGAGCTGATAGTTGGGAATCTGCCTGATTAAATGCGCTAAAAATAACACACACACACACACACACACACACACACACACACACACACACACACACACACACACACACACACAATGAATCATCTCTTTCATAAACCTAACAATATTCACACCTAATAATAAATAATAAATCAAGGATCCATAGAGAAGTTCAGACAATTTTTAGATAACGAAGTAAAGATATTTGGGTCACTATCTTATTACAGATCTGAAACTGTTTGGATGTAGACTGCGTTGAGAGGGAAGACAGGGAAGTTGCTGAGTATTTTTTTTTTTTTTTTAATGTTAGGAACAAGGAACTAAAGGCCTGGCAAAACCTCCCATTCTTTGAGGAAGGAAAGTCAGAACATCTTCAAAGCAAATATCCTCATCAGCGATGTTGGGGTCACACGAATTTCCAGCCTCCTCTTGCTTCTGATCTATGTAGAAACTTGGGAAGGAAATGTCAAATACTTTCACCATTAAGATGCATCATCAGCTACAACTTTCTTTACTTTCCCTTGAATACTGAACCGATTGACAATTTCCTCATAGGCAGATGCAGTGTTAAATGCTGTGTGTCGACCATCAAAATTATCACAACCCAGCTCAACCCAGGCCACTTTTCTCGGTGGCCTCGACTCAGGTGGGTCAGGTGCCATGAGAGTGTTGAGGACAAAGGCAGGAGAACTGTCAAAACGCGGCTTAGCTGGGTTAATCCTGTGGCATCTTAATCCCATAATGACAGCTGGGTATGGGATAAACTTACCACTACCACTCTCCTTCCCTTTCATAATACCAATTTAATTACAATTAACTTTTCAATTACAATTACAATTCATTACTTCAATTTTACTTTTAATTACAATTATGATTACAATTACAATATTTCTAAATAATTACATTTCAGTTAAATTACAATTACAATTACTCCAACCCTGCTCTCATCTCTTTTCTATACGATTTACTCCCAGTCCTCCATGTATGGAACAGGTCAACTCTGGAACTGTCTTCCTCTGTATTTCCTACTGCCTATGACCTTCAGTCTTTCAAACGCAGTGCATCCAGGCATCTCCAAATGAACACATCCTGAATTCAGCCCTCTTATTAATGTATTTAATTTCTGGGAGGGAGAAATCGTGCGGGCTTCTGGCCTTTGGTTCCTTCTTCCATGCATAAAAAAAAATAATTCGTAAAGCTTAAGTAATTACAGATGCAAATTCACCCTTGAATCTTTGTTGGTTAGGGGAGAGAGAGAGAGAGAGAGAGAGAGAGAGAGAGAATGTATGTGTGTGTGTGTGTGTGTGTGTGTGTGTGTGTGTGTGTGTGTGTTCTACTTAACTGCTGCTTAAGATCAAGTTCCACTTAAGTGCCACTCAAGTTCCACTCAAGTGGCATTTAAGTGGACCTTGAACTTTAAGCGACACTTAAGTAGAACACTTCCACATAGGTGCCACCTGAGTGCCACTTGAGGCACTTAAGTTGGCACTTAAACTGGGACAAGTTGGGAACTAAGTTGGCACTTGAGTTGGGACTTTAGTTGGAACTTGAGATGGGTCTTTAAGTTTGCGCTTGAGTTCGGTCATAGGTTGGCACTTGAGCTGGGACATAAGTTGGTGCTTGAGTTGGGACTTAAGTTGGCGCTTGAGTTGGGATTCAAGTTGGCGTTTGAGTTGGAACTTAAGTTGAGGCTTCAGATGGGACCTAAGATGGCGCTTGAATTGGGACTTAAGTTGGCGCTTGAGTTGTGACTTAAGTTGGCGCTTGAGTTGGAACTTAAGTTGGCGCTTGAGTTGGAACTTAAGTTGGCGCTTGAGTTGGGACTTAAGTTCGCGCTTGAGTTGGGACTTAAGTTCGCGCTTGAGTTGGGACTTAGGTTGCCGCTTGAGTTGGGAATTAAGTTGGAGCTTGAGTTGGAACCCAAGTTGGCGCTTGAGTTGGAACCCAAGTTGGCGCTTGAGTTTGGACCAGAGTTGGCATTTGAGTTCGCACTTGTGTTGTCACTTGAGTTGGCACTGATGTTGTCACTTGAGTTGGGAGTTACGTTTGCGCTTAAGTTACAACATAAGTTGGCGCTTTAGTTGGCACTTAAGTTAGTTCTTGAGTTGGCACTTACGTTGGCACTTGAGTTGGATCTTACGTTGAAACTTACTTCGGCACTTGGGTTGCCGCTTACGTTGGCACTTATGTTGGCACTTGAGTTGGAGCTTACGTTGGCACTTGAGTTGGGACCTATGCTGACCATTGAGTTGTGATTAAGCTGATGCTTGAGTTGGGACTGAGGTTAGCGCTTGAGTTGAGACATGGGTTGGCACTTGAGTTGGGATTAATATTCGTACTTGAGTTGGCACGTTGTCACTTGAGTTGGCACTTAAGTTAACTCATGATTTGGGACTTAAGTTGGCACTTGAGTTGTAACTTATGTTGGCACTTGAGTTGGGAATTCATTTGACGCTTGAGTTGATACTTAACTTGCTGCTTGAGTCGAGACTAAGTTACCGCTTGATTTATGACTTGAGTTGGTACTTGTGTTAAGACTTAAGTTGGTATTTGCGTTTGGTACCTGAGTTGGGACCTGAGTTGGTGCTTGAGTTTTGACCCAAGTTCGCACTTAAGGTTTCACCTGAGTTGGGATTAATGTTGGTGCTTGAGATGCAGCATAAGTTGGCGCTTGAGTTGGGACTTGAGTTGACTCGTGAACTGAGACTTAAATTGGTGCTTGAGTTGTAACTTACGTTGGCACTTGAGTTGTAACTTACGTTGGCACTTGAACTGGGACTACAGTTGGTGCTTGAGTTTTAACTTACGTTGGCACTTCAGTTGGTGCTTGAGTTGGGACTTCAGTTTGAGCTTAAGTTGGGACTTAAGTTGGTTCTTGGATTGGGACAAGTCGGCGCTTGAGTTGGGACTTATGTTGGCGCTTGAGTTGAGACCTTATTTAGCGCTTGAGTTGGGACTTAAGTTAGCGCTTGAGTTAGGACTTGAGCTCGTACTTGTGTTAGGATTTAAGTTGGTACTTGTGTTTGGACCCAAATGGTACCTGTGTTGGGATTTGAGTTGACACTTGAGTTTGAACTTTTGGTGGTACTTGAGTTGGGATTTAAATCGGCTCTTGTGTTGGATTTAAGTTGGCACTTGTTTTAGGACTTAAGTTGGCACTTGTTATAGGACTTAACTTGGTATTTAAGTCGGAGCTTTAGTTAACATATGAATTGACACTTACGTCAACACGTGAGTTTGCACTTAAGTTGGCATTTGCGTTTGCACGTAAGTTGGCATTTGAGTTTTCTCTTAAGTTGGCATTTGAGTTGACACTTAAGTTGGCACTTGAATTGGCACTCAGGTTTGCACTTATCATTTACGTTAGCACTTTATTTGGCACTTAAGTTGGCAGTTAAGTTTGGACTTAAGTTGGCGCTTGAGTTGGGACTTAAGCTGGTGTTTGAATTGGAACTTAACTTGGTACTTGAGTTGGGACCTAAGGTCGCCCTTTAGTTGGGACTAAAGATGGCGCTTGAGTTGGTACTTAAGTTTGCGCTTGAGCTGAGACATGTTGGCGCTTGAATTGGGACTTAAACTGTCACTTGAGCTGGGATCCAAGTTGGCGCTTGTGTTTGGACCTGAGTTGGCATTTGAGTAGGCACTTATGTTGTCACTTGAGTTGGCACTTGTGTTGTCACTTGAGTTGGGAGTTATGTTTGCGCTTGAGTTGCAACATAAGTTGGCGCTTTAGTTGGCACTTAAGTTAGCGCTTGAGTTGGCAATTCCGTTGGCACGAGTTGGAGCTTACGTTGGCACTTACGTTGGCACTTGAGTTGGAGCTTACGTTGGCACTTACGTTGGCACTTGAGTTGGAGCTTACGTTGGCACTTAAGTTGGAGCTTACGTTGGCACTTGAGTAGGGACCTATGCTGACCCCTGAGTTGTGATTAAGCTGGTGCTTGAGTTGGGACTAAGGTTGGCGCTTGAGTTGAAACATGGGATGGCACTTGAGCAATGCTGGGAATAGCGCCGCTACTATTTTAATAGCGATGGTGGTAACGCCATTACTTTTTTTTAGCCAGTAGCGGAACTGAGAGCGCCGCTACTTTTTGGCTGTACTCACGCGTTACCGCGCTCCTCACTACTCACGCGACGAATACAGTCCGGAGTCGTGAGTACATACAGATATGCCGACGGTTTGGTTGCATTTATTAATGACGAAAAATACTACTTTCGTCAATTCTGTCAATTAAGGATGTTTGTTCTACATTACATCAGTAATTTATTAAACTATATATATTATTTATTAGTAATTGTGCAATAATTAGACAGGAAGTTGCTAGTTAATTATCGATCATTTAAATTAAGTAGGCCTAAAGATAAATAAGGATGTCAGCTAGATGTAGGCAATGCTAACACACACACACACACACACACACACACACACACACACACACACACACACACACACCTCTAACTATTCCCGTCTCTAACTTGCGCTCTCTCCCTCACTCTCTCTTTCAGACTAATTCTTACGCACTACGTTATTATTTCGTAAAAGTATGTTACTTTCAGTTTAAGGTAATGGAAAAAACATTGCCATTGTATAGCCTTTAACAGAAAGCCCCAGTTCATTTTTACTCTCGTTTTCGTATATATCTTAAATGAGTATCATTGAAAATATAATAAATCTATATAATATGTATTAATGGTAGGCTACATTTTTTGCCTGTTACTTACGTATGTTACTTTCAGTAGGTATACTAGGTAACAGTGTAAAAGAGCATTTGTTACATTATACAGTAAATAGCTTTTTTCCTGTACCTTCGGCTCTAAGCTTCATTAAAGTGACACCGACATGTATGATTTTATTTATTCAGTATAAGTGTATACTGACATTACTGGTACACAACATAACCACTCAGACTGACTAATATTATCAAAACAGTATATAGTGTATTGCTATATCACAGATTTTTGTTAACCTTTCCTTCGTGTACGTTTTTCTTATCCAAAGCAGCAGGAGCGGGAGCACCGCTACATTTCGTATCAAGTAGCGAAACCAGTAACGCCACTACTTTTTCAGGCTAGTAACGGGAATGGGAGCGCCGCTACTTTTTATTAGTAGCGTTCCCAGCACTGCTGATGAGGATATTTGCTTTGAAGATGTTCTGACTTTCCTTCCTCAAAGAATGGGATATTTTACAGTCAGACTCCCTCTCTTCCTTCTCTCTCTCTCTCTCTCTCTCTCTCTCTCTCTCTCTCTCTCTCTCTCTCTCTCATCTTTTGTCTGCCTGTCTTGAACCTTTGTGGGAACGACCTTGCTTCACCTTACGTCTCAGGGTAACTCCTTCTTTCCTTTCCTTCCATTCTTCCTTAATTCCTTCCTTCCTTTCCTCGACGTCTCTTTCTTTCCTTGTTTCCCCTTCCTCACTTTTTCCCATCCAGTTCCCTTTTCCTCTTCCTAATTCTTTTCACCATTTCCACTCCTTTTCCTTCCTTTCTTTTCACCTCCTTCCATATTCTCCTTCCCAGTTCTTTTCAGCATTTCCTCCCTTCCTTCCATTTTCTCCTTCGCCCCCTCTTTCTCTCCCCTCCTTGCCCGTCCTCGTACCCTCTCCTCTCCTCCCCCTACGACTCCCCCTTCCTCTCCTCCCTCTACCCCTCCCCCTCCTCTCTTCACAGGGGCCAATTTAAATCCCAACTCAAGTTCCAACTAAAGTTCAAACTCAAGTGCCAACTCATGTCCCAACACAGGTACCAAACGCAAGTACCAACTTAAGTCTTAACACAAGTACCAACTCAAGTCATAACTCAAGCGCTTAGTCCCAACTCAAGCGCCAACCTAGTCTCAACTCAAGTGCCAATGTAAGTTACAAATCAAGTGCCAACTTAAGTCTCAACTCATGAATCAACTTAAGTGCCAACTCAAGTGACAACGTTTCAACTCAAGTACGAACATTAATCCTAACTCAAGTGAAACCTTAAGTGCCAACTCAAGTGCCAACTTGGGGCAAAACTCAGGCGCCAACGTAGGTCCCAACTCAAGTGCCAACCCATGTCTCAACTCAAGCGCCAACCTTAGTCTCAACTCAAGCACCAGCTTAATTACAATTCAAAGGTCAGCATAGTTCCCAACTTAAGTGCCAAGGTAAGCTCCAACTCAAGTGCCAGTGTAAGCTCCAACTCGTGCCAACGTAAGTGCCAGCTCAAGAGATAACTTACGTGCCAACTCGTGACAACACAATAGCCAATTCAAGTGACATCATAAGCGTAAACTCAAGGGACAAAATAAGTGCCAACTCAAATGCTAACTCAGGTCCAAACTCAAGCGCCAACTTAGATCCCAGCTCAAGTGACAACTAAAGTCCCAACTCAAGCGGCAAGAAGTCTCATCTCAAGCGCAAGCTTAAGTACCAACTCAAGCGCCACATTTAGTCCCAATTAAAGGGCGAACATTGGTCCCAACTCAAGCACCAACTTAAGTTCCATTTCAAGCAGCAGCTTAAGTCCCAACTCAAGTGCAAACTTAAGTCCAAACTTAACTGCCAACGTAAATGCCAAATAAATTGCTAACGTAAATGATAAGTGCAAACTTGTGTGCCAATTCAAGTGCCAACTTAAGTGCCAACTCAAATGCAAACTGAAGAGAAAACTCAAATGTCAACTTAACTGGAAACGCAAATGCTACCCTAAGTGCAAACGCGAATGCCAACTTAAGTGCAAACGCAAATCCCAACTTAAGTGCAAACTCACTTGGTGACGTAAGTTTCAGTTCAAATAACTAAAGCTCCGACTCAAGTGCCAAATTAAGTCCCAAAATAAGTGCCAACTTAAGTCCTATAACAAGTGCCAACTTAAGTCCTAAAACAAGTGCCAACTTAATTCCAACACAAGCGCCAATTCAAATCCCAACTCAAGTACCACCTAATGATCAAACTCGTGTCAATTCGTCCCAACACAGGTACCACTTGGGTCCAAACACAAGTACCAACTTAAGTCCTAACACAAGTACGAGATCAAGTCCTAACTCAAGCGCTAACTTAAGTCCCAACTTAAGCGCCAACTAAGGTCTCAATTCAAGCGCCAACTTAAGTCCCAAGTCAAGTGTAAACTTGTCCCAATCCAAGCACCAACTTTAGTCCCAACTCAAGCACCAACTGAAGTCCCAACTCAAGCACTAACTGAAGTCCTAACTCAAGCACCAACTAAAGTCCCAACTCAAGTGCCAACGTAAGTTACAAATCAAGTGCCAACGCAAGTAACGACTCAAGCACCAACATAAATCTCAAATCACGAGTCAACTCAAGTCCCAACTCATGCGCCAACTTATGCTGCATCTCAAGCACCAACATTAATCCCAACTCAAGTGAAACCTTAGTGCCAACTTGGGTAAAAACTCAAGCGCCAACGTAGGTCCAAGCTCAAGCGCGAACTTAAGTCCCAACTCAAGCGTTCCAACATAAGTCTCAACTCAATTGCAAACTTAAGCCCCAACCCAAGCGCGACCTTAAGTCCCAAGTCAAGCGCCAACTTAAGTCCCAACTCAAGAGCGAACTTTGAGTCCTAACTCAAGCGCCAACTTAAGTCCCAAATTAAGCGCCAACTTAAGTCCGAACTCGAGCGCTAACCTAAGTCCCAACTCAAGCGAAAACTTAATTCCCAACTCAAGTGCCAACTTAAGTCCTAACTTAAGAGCCAACCTAAGTCCCAATTCAAGTACCAACTTAAGTCCCAACTCAAGCGACAACCTAAGTCCCAATTCAAGCGCCAACCTAAGTCCCAACTCAAGCGCCAAAGTAGGTCCAAACTCAAGCACCAACTTAAGCCCCAACTCAAGCGCCAACTTAAGTCCCAACTCAAGCACCAACTTAAGTCCTAACACAAGCACCAACCTAAGTCCCAACTCAAGCGCCAACTTAGGTCCCAACTCAAGGGCCAACCTAAGTCTCAACTCAAGTGCCAAAGTAGCTCCGAACTCAAGCACCAACTTAAGTCCCAAATGAAGCACAAACTTAAGTCCCAACTGAAGCACCAACTTAAGTCCCAACTCAAGCGCCAACGTAAATCCTAACTCAAGCGCCAACTTAAGCCCCAACTCAAGCGCCAACTTAAGTAAAAACTCAAGCGCCAACCTAAGTCCTGACTCAAGCGCGAACTTTGAGTCATAACTCAAGCACCAACTTAAGTCCCAAATCAAGCGCCAACTTAAGTCCCAACTCAAACGCCAACCTAAGTCCCAACTCAAGCGAAAACTTAAGTCCCAACTCAAGCGCCAACTTAAGTCCTAACTCAACCGCCAAACTATTTCCCAACTCAAGCACCAACTTAAGTCCCAACTCAAGCGATAACCTAAGTCCCAACTCAAGCACCAAAGTAGATCCCAACTCAAGCCCCAATTCAAGTGCCAACTTAAGTCCCAACTCAAGCACCAACTTAAGTCCCAACACAAGCACCAACCTAAGTCCCAATTCAAGCGCCAACTTAAGTCCCAACACAAACACCAACCTAAGTCCCAACTCAAGCGCCAACTTAAGAACCAACTCAAGCACCAACGTAAGTCCCAACACAAGCACCAACATAAGTCCCAATTCAAGCGCCAACTTAAGTCCCAACTGAAGCGCCAACTGAAATTCCAACTCAAGCGCCAACTTAAGTCCCAACTCAAGCACCAACTTAAGTCCCAACTCAAGCGCCAACCTAAGCCCAAACTCAAGTGCCAAAGTAGCTCCCAACTCAAGCACCAACTTAAGTCCCAACTCAAGCGCCAACATAAGTCCCAATTCAAGCGCCAACTTAAGTCCCAACTGAAGCGCCAACTGAAATTCCAACTCAAGCGCCAACTTAAGTCCCAACTCAAGAGCCAATTTAAGTCCCAACTCAAGTGCCAACTTAAATTCCAACTCAAGCGCCAACTTAAGTTTCAACTCAAGGGCCAACTTAAGTCCCAACTCAAGCGCCAACTAAGGTCCCAACTCAAATGCCAACTTAGTTCCAACTTGTCCCAATTTAAGTGCCAACTTAGGTGCCTAAAGTGGCATTCAGATGGCACCTATCAGGAAGAGTTCTACTTAAGTTCCACTAAGTTCAAGTTCCACTTAAGTGGTACTTAAGTGGAACTTAAGTGGAACTTAAGTGAAACTTAAGTGCAACTTAAGTGAAACTTAAGTGCCACTTAAGTGAAACTTAAGTGCAACTTTAGTGCCACTTAAGTGCCACTTAAGTGCAACTTAAAGTGCAACTTAAGTGCAACTTAAGTGCCACTAAAGTGCAACTTAAGTGCCACTTAAGTGCCACTTAAGTGCAACTTAAGTGCCACTTAAGTGCAACTTAAGTGCCACTTAAGTGCAACTTAAGTGCCACTTAAGTGCCACTTAAGTTCCACTTAAGAACCACTTAAGAGGAACTTGAGTGGAACTTGAGTGGAACTTCAGTGGCACTTAAGTGGAACTTGAACTTAAGTGGCACTTAAGTAGAAAACTTCCACATAGGTGCAATCTGAGTGCCACTTGAGGCACTTGAAGTTGGCACTTAAATTGGGACAAGTTTGAACTAAGTTCGCACTTGACTTGGGACTTTAGTTGGCGCTTGGGTTGGGACTTAAGTTGGCGCTTGAGTTGGGATTTAAGTTGGTGCTTGAGTTGGGACTTAAGTTGGCGCTTGAGTTGGGACTTTAGTTGACTCTTGAATTGGGACTTAAGTTGGCGTTTGAGTTGGGACTTAGGTTGGCACTTGAGTTGGGACTTAAGTTGGCGTTTGAGTAGGGACTTAAGTTGGCGCTTGAGCTAGGACTTAAGTTGGCGCTTGAGCTGAGACTTAAGTTGGCGCTTGAGTTGGGACTTAAGTTGGCGCTTGAGTTGGGACTTAAGTTGGCGCTTGAGTTTAGACGTATTTTAGAGCTTGAGTTGGGACTTAGGTTGGCGCCTGAGTTGGACATATGTTGGCGCTTGAGTTGGAACTTAAGTACGCGCTTGAGCTGAGATCTACATTGGCGCTTGAGTTTTGACCTAAGTTGGCACTTAAGGTTTCAATTGAGTTGGGATCAATGTTGGTGCTTGAGATGCAGCGTAAGTTGGCGCCTTAGCTGGGACTTGAGTTGACTTGTGAACTGGGACTTAAGTTGGTGCTTGAGTTGTAACTTACGTCGGCACTTGAGTTGTGACTTACGTTGGCACTTGAGTTGGGACTTCAGTTGGTGCTTGAGTTGGGACTTCTGTTGGTGCTTGAGTTGGAACTTAAGTTGGTGCTTGGATTGGGACAAGTTGGCGCATGAGTTGGGATCTTAGTTGGCACTTGAGTTGGGACTTAAGTTAGCGCTTGAGTTAGGACTTGAGCTCGTACTTGTGTTAGGACTTCAGTTGGTACTTGTGTTTGGGCCCAAGTAGTACCTGTGTTGGGACTTGAGTTGACACTTGAGTTTGAGCTATAGTTGGTACTTGAGTTGGGATTTAAATTGGCGCTTGTGTTGGATTTAAGTTGGCACTTAATTTGGGACTTAATTTGGCACTTTGGTCGGAGCTTAACATTTGAATTGGCACTTACGTCACCACGTGAGTTTGCACTTAAGTTGGCATTTAAGTTGGCATTTGAGTTTTCTCTTAAGTTTGCATTTGAGTTGGCACTTAAGTTGGCACTTGAACTGGCACTCACATTTGCACTTATCATTTACGATAGCACTTTATTTGGCACTTAAGTTGGCAGTTAAGTTTGGACTTAATGTGGCGCTTGAGTTGGGACTTAAGCTGGTGCTTGAATTGGAACTTCAGTTGATGCTTGATTTGAGACGTAAGCTCGCCCTTTCGTTGGGACTAAAGATGGTGCTTGAATTGGGACTTGAGTTTTCGCTTGAGATGAAACATGATGGAGCTTGAGTTGGGACTTAAGTTGTAACTTAAGCTAAGACCCAAGCTGGCGCATGAGTTTGGACCTGAGTTGACGTTTGAGCTGGCACTTATTTTGTCACTTGAGTTGGCACTTATGTTGCCACTTGAGTTGGCACTTGTGTTGTCACTTGAGTTGGCACTTATGTTGTCACTTGAGTTGGGAGATATGTTTGCGCTTGAGTTGCAATATAAGTTGGCGCTTTAGTTGGCACTTAAGTTACCTCTTGAGTTGGCATTTACGTTGGCACTAGTTGGAGCTTTCGTTGACACTTACGTTGGCACTTGAGTTGGAGCTAACGTTGGCACTTGAGTTGGGACCTATGCTGACCCGTGAGTTGTGATTAAGCTGATGCTTGAGTTGGGACTAAGGTTGGCGCTTGAGTTGAGACATGGGTTGGCACTTGAGTTGGGACCTACATTGGCGCTTGAGTTTTGACCCAAGTTGGCACTTGAGTTGGCACTTAAGGTTTCACTTGTGTTGGGATTAATGTTCGTACCTGAGTTGGCACGTTGTCACTTGAGTTGGCACTTAAGTTGATTCATTAGTTGGGACTTAAGTTGACACTTGAGTTGTAATTTACGTTGGCACTTGACTTGGGACTTAGGTTGGCGCTTGGGTTGGGACGCTTGAGCTGATACTTAAGTTTCCGCTTGAGTTGGGACTAAGTTAAAGCTTGAGTTATGACTTGAGTTGGTACTTGTGTTAAGATTTAAGTTGGTACTTGGGTTTGGTAACTGTGTTGGGACCTGAGTTGGCATTTGAGTTTGAACGTCAGTTCGTACTGGAGTTGGGATTTAAATTGGCCCTTGTGCAGAGAGGATGGGGAAGGGTAGGGGGAGGAGAGGAAGGGGGGAGTCGTAGGGGGAGGAAAGGAGGGGGAGAGAGGGTACGAGGACTGGCAAGGAGGGGAGAAAAGGAGGGGGCGAAGGAGATAATGGGAGGAAGGGAGGAAATGCTGAAAAGAACAGGGAGGGAGAAGAGGGAAGGATGTGAAAAGGAAGAAGGAAGGAAAAGGAGTGGAAATGGTGAAAAGAATTAAGAGGAAAAGGGAACTGGATGGGAAAAAGTGAGGAAGGGGAAATAAGGAAAGAAAGAGACGTCGAAGAAAGAAAGGAATTAAGGAAAAAAGGGAAGGAAAGAAGGAGGTAGCCTGAGACGTAAAGAGAAGCAAGGTCGTTCCCACAAAGTTTCGAGACAGGCAGACAAAAGATAAGAGAGAGAGAGAGAGAGAGAGAGAGAGAGAGAGAGAGAGAGAGAGAGAGAGTTATCGTGCTATCGGACAGACGTAAACATGAAGCAAACTAAACATTATAATGCTAACAAAAACAACACTAATTCTACTGTAAATTTGTGTTTATCTGACGGAAGTGGGCCACTGACAGCTTGAATATTATGTTGTGGTTCCATGAAATTTAGTCAGCTTTATTCCTGCTCTAAAAATGAGTCTCCTTGGTTACTATAGCCGCGGCGGGCGACTCTGAGGTTGTTATTATCGTGCCCTGGCAACCTACGATTCAAAAGTGCGTGATTTCGCGTACAGTATAATATCAGACGCATGTGATTCGTGTATAATATGTTCGTGTGGAATATTATTCGTGTATTATATATTCGTGAACAACAATATGATTCGTGTACAATATGTTCGTGTATAATATTATTCGTGTATAATATGTTCGTGAATAGTAATATTCATGGATAATATATCTGTGCATAATAATAAGATTCGTGTATAATATGTGCGTGTGTAATATTATTCGTGTATAATATATTCATGCATACTTATATTCCTGTGTCATATTATTCGTGTATAATATATTCGTGCACAATAATATGATTCGTGTATAATATGTTCGTGTATAATAATATTCGTGTATAATATATTCGTGCATAATAATATGATTCGTGTATAATATGATACGAAATCGGACGCACTGTCGAATGGTAGGTTGCCAGGGTACGATAATGACAACCTCAGAGTCCTGCTCCGCGACTACAGTCTATTCAGTCCTCTAATCTGACAATAGAGAGAGAGGGTAGATGGGGGAGGGAGGAGGGAGACAAGAAAGGACGGAAGCAGAGGTTTAGAGAGAGAGAGAGAGAGAGAGAGAGAGAGAGAGAGAGAGAGAGAGAGAGAGAGAGAGAGAGAGAGAGAGAGAGAGAGAGAGAGAGAGAGAGAGAGAGAGAGAGAGAGAGAGATGCTAGATGGGGGAGGGAGGAGGGAGAGAAGAAAGGAGGGAAGCAGGGGTTTAGAGAGAGATAGAGAGAGAGAGAGAGAGAGAGAGAGGGTAAGTCCGTTGATGAAATGCGAATATGGATATCCAGCTCTGATTGAAGCAAGGGGAAAACTGCAGACAACTCTGTCTTGTCATCTTCCAGGAGTCAGTCAGGAGGTGCTGTGACCTGAGATGCCAACTTACAAATTCTTGATGACAGGCGAATCATGCTCAAAAAAAAAAAAAAAAGTAAAATAAAAGGAATAATATGCTATTAAATCTAAATATACAACGAATAACTGGTCCAATATTTTTCGTTTATTTTTAGCGCTTTGTAACTAAAAAAAAAAAAAAAAAAAAAGTTGCATCCAAAAACAGGAACCACAGTTCATATTGACCTGTGAGCATAGCGGGTCACTTATACCCATTCATTGATTGTGTGTGTGTGTGTGTGTGAGTATATGTGTGTGTGTGTGTGTGTGTGTGTGTGTGTGTGTGTGTGTGTGTGTGTGTGTGTGTGTGTGTGTGCCTCTTGGCCTCAGGCCTTGTCCATGGCCAGCCTGTATTCCCACAGGTCGTTAAATCAGATGCCTTCGGCCTTTGACAGTGACTTTGGAGTAAAATAGACAATATTCTACATTCGTTTTTCCTGAGACAGACTATAGTGGGAGGTGTCTGTGTGTTACCATGGGAACCTCTCAAATCACCAGTTACATACACACATTTTCCCACCAGGAAGTTCCATTAGAGAGTATTGTGTGTGTGTGTGTGTGTGTGTGTGTGTGTGTGTGTGTGTGTGTGTGTGTGTGTGTACAGTCATGTGTGTGTCTGCACTTCTCGCCGCAATGCTCCGCCAACACCCACGACACTTTTCTCCTTAATTTCTTACCACAGAGACCTCTTACATTCCTGGATCTTTTCAAAAACTTTGTTCGACGTCGTTCTTCACATATTATGAAGGAAAAAAAGGTAACTGTTTATATAAATGTTCGTACAATAACATTATATATAAACTGCTAGAGATATATTCTTTTCACATTCACTTGGCCCAGATTTTCGTTCTTTTGCAGCTGATTTCACGTAGTTCAGTGGCAGAAAGTATAATGCTATGGCTCTACAACCTTGCCTCAGCACTTCTTCGTGACCAGCATCTTCTTCCAGTGTTCATCTATTGCTACAACTCAGCATTCAGGACGGAAATAGGGGAGTTTTAGGCCAAGTTAGAGTAAAAAGAGTATAGTGGACAATATTCATAGTCTTGCCTTGGTTAGAGTGTGGCTTGGTTAGAGTGTGTTACACACACACAAACACACACACACACACACACACACACACACACACACTCCTTTCTTCACCATCAAGTCCTACCATAGAATACTTGTGTGTGTGTGTGTGTGTGTGTGTGTGTGTGTGTGTGTGCAAGTTCGGCGAACTTTGCAAGTTCGGCGAACTTTGCAAGTTCGGCGAAATTGGCAAGTTCGGCGAACTTGGCAAGTTCGGCGACCTTTTCAAGTTCGGCGAAATTGGCAAGTTCGGCGAACTTGGCAAATTCGGCGAAATTGGCAAGTTCGGCGAAATTGGCGAGTTCGGCGAACTTGGCGAGTTCGGCGAAATTGGCAAGTTCGGCGAAATTGGCAAGTTCGGCGAACTTGGCAAGTTCGGCGAAATTGGCAAGTTCGGCGAACTTTGCAAGTTCGGCGAAATTGGCAAGTTCGGCGAAATTGGCAAGTTCGGCGAAATTGGCAAGTTCGGCGAAATTGGCGTGTTCGGTGAAATTGGCAAGTTCGGCGAACTTTGCAAGTTCGGCGAAATTGGCAAGTTCGGCGAACTTGGCAAGTTCGGCGAAATTGGCAAGTTCGGCGAACTTTGGAAGTTTGGCGAACTTGGCAAGTTCGGCGAATTTTGCAAGTTCGGCGAAATTAGCAAGTTCGGCGAACTTGGCAAGTTCGGCGAACTTGGCAAGTTCGGCGAACTTGGCAAGTTCGGCGAACTTGGCAAGTTCGGCGAACTTGGCAAGTTCGGCGAACTTGGCAAGTTCGGCGAACTTGGCAAGTTCGGCGAACTTGGCAAGTTCGGCGAACTTGGCAAGTTCGGCGAAATTGGCAAGTTCGGCAAAATTGGCAAGTTCGGCGAACTCAAGAGCGAACTTTGAGTCCTAACTCAAGCGCCAACTTAAGTCACAAATTAAGCGCCAACTTAAGTCCGAACTCGAGCGCTAACCTAAGTCCCAACTCAAGCGAAAACTTTACCTAAGTCCCAACTCAAGCACCAACTTAAGTCCTAACACAAGCACCAACCTAAGTCCCAACTCAAGCGCCTACTTAGGTCCCAACTCAAGCGCCAATCTAAGTCTCATCTCAAGTGCCAAAGTAGCTCCGAACTCAAGCACCAACTTAAGTACCAAATGAAGCACCAACTTAAGTATCAACTGAAGCACCAACTTAAGTCCCAACTCAAGCGCCAACGTAAATCCTAACTCAAGCGCCAACTTAAGCCCCAACTCAAGCGCCAACTTAAGTAAAAACTCAAGCGCCAACCTAAGTCCTGACTCAAGCGCGAACTTTGAGTCATAACTCAAGCACCAACTTAAGTCCCAAATCAAGCGCCAACTTAAGTCACGACTCAAGCGCCAACTTAACTTCCAACTCAAACGCCAACCTAAGTCCCAACTCAAGCGAAAACTTAAGTCCCAACTCAAGCGCCAACTTAAGTTCTAACTCAACCGCCAAACTATTTCCCAACTCAAGCACCAACTTAAGTCCCAACTCAAGCGACAACCTAAGTCCCAACTCAAGCACCAAAGTAGATCCCAACTCAAACCCCAATTCAAGTGCCAACTTAAGTCCCAACTCAAGCACCAACTTAAGTCCCAACACATGCACCAACCTAAGTCCCAACTCAAGCGCCAAATTAAGTCCCAACTCAAGAGCCAATTTAAGTCCCAACTCAAGTGCCAACTTAAATTCCAACTCAAGCGCCAACTTAAGTTTCAACTCAAGGGCCAACTTAAGTCCCAACTCAAGCGCCTACTAAAGTCCCAACTCAAATGCCAACTTAGTTCCAACTTGTATCAGTTTAAGTGCCAACTTATGTGCCTAAAGTGGCATTCAGATGACACCTATCCGGAAGAGTTCTACTTAAGTTCCACTAAGTTCAAGTTCCACTTAAGTGGTACTTAAGTGGTACCTAAGTGGAACTAAAGTACAACTTAAGTGGAACTTAAGTGCCACTTAAGTGGAACTTAAGTGCCACTTAAGTGCCACTTAAGTGCCACTTAAGTGCCACTTAAGTGCCACTTAAGTGCCACTTAAGTGCCACTTAAGTGCCACTTAAGTGCCACTTAAGTGCCACTTAAGTGCAACTTGAGTGCAACTTGAGTGCCACTTAAGTGCCACTTAAGTGCAACTTGAGTGCAACTTGAGTGCAACTTAAGTACCACTTAAGTGCCACTTAAGTGCCACTTAAGTGCCAATTATGTGCCAATTAAGAGTCACTTAAGTGCCAATTAAGTACCACTTAAGTGCCACTTAAGTGCAACTTAAGTGCAACTTAAGTGCCACTTAAGTTGTACTTAAGTTGCACTTAAGATCCACTTTAGTTGCACTTAAGTTCCATTTAAGAACCACTTAAGAGGAACTTGAGTGGAACTTGAGTGGAACTTCAGTGGCACTTAAGTGGAACTTGAACTTAAGTGGCACTTAAGTAGAAAACTTCCACATACTGTAGGTGCAATCTGAGTGCCACTTGAGGTACTTGAAGTTGGCACTTAAATTGGGACAAGTTTGAACTAAGTTCGCACTTGACTTGGGACTTTAGTTGGCGCTTGGGTTGGGACTTAAGTTGGCGCTTGAGTTGGGATTTAAGTTGGTGCTTGAGTTGGGACTTAAGTTGGCGCTTGAGTTGGGACCTAAGTTGACTCTTGAATTGGGACTTAAGTTGGCGTTTGAGTTGGGACTTAGGTTGGCGCTTGAATTGGGACTTAAGTTGGCGCTTGAGTAGGGACTTAAGTTGGCGCTTGAGTTGGGACTTAAGATAGCGCTTGAGCTGGGACTTAAGTTGGCGCTTGAGTTGGGACTTAAGTTGGTGCTTGAGTTGAGACGTATTTTAGAGCTTGAGTTGGGACTTAGGTTGGCGCCTGAGTTGGACATATGTTGGCGCTTGAGTTGGAACTTAAGTACGCGCTTGAGCTGAGATCTACATTGGCGCTTGAGTTTTGACCTAAGTTGGCACTTAAGGTTTCAATTGAGTTGGGATTAATGTTGGTGCTTGAGATGCAGCGTAAGTTGGCGCTTTAGTTGGGACTTGAGTTGACTTGTGAACTGGGACTTAAGTTGGTGCTTCAGTTGTAACTTACGTTGGCACTTGAGTTGTGAGTTACGTTGGCACTTGAATTGGGACTTCAGTTGGTGCTTTAGTTGGAACTTAAGCTGGTGCTTGAGTTGGAACTTAAGTTGGTGCTTGGATTGGGACAAGTTGGCGCATGAGTTGGGATCTTAGTTGGCACTTGAGTTGGGACTTAAGTTAGAGCTTGAGTTAAGACTTCAGTTGGTACTTGTGTTTGGGCCCAAGTAGTACCTGTGTTGGGACTTGAGTTGACACTTGAGTTTGAGCTATAGTTGGTACTTGAGTTGGGATTTAAATTGGCGCTTGTGTTGGATTTAAGTTGGCACTTAATTTGGGACTTAATTTGGCACTTTGGTCGGAGCTTAACATTTGAATTGGCACTTACGTCACCACGTGAGTTTGCACTTAAGTTGGCATTTAAGTTGGCATTTGAGTTTTCTCTTAAGTTTGCATTTGAGTTGGCACTTAAGTTGGCACTTGAACTGGCACTCACATTTGCACTTATCATTTACGATAGCACTTTATTTGGCACTTAAGTTGGCAGTTAAGTTTGGACTTAATGTGGCGCTTGAGTTGGGACTTAAGCTGGTGCTTGAATTGGAACTTCAGTTGATGCTTGATTTGAGACGTAAGCTCGCCCTTTCGTTGGGACTAAAGATGGTGCTTGAATTGGGACTTGAGTTTCCGCTTGAGATGAAACATGATGGAGCTTGAGTTGGGACTTAAGTTGTAACTTAAGCTAAGACCCAAGCTGGCGCATGAGTTTGTACCTGAGTTGACGTTTGAGCTGGCACTTATTTTGTCACTTGAGTTGGCACTTATTTTGTCACTTGAGTTGGCACTTATGTTGTCACTTGAGGTGGCACTTGTGTTGTCACTTGAGTTAGCACTTATGTTGTCACTTGAGTTGGGAGATATGTTTGCGCTTGAGTTACAATATAAGTTGGCGCTTTAGTTGGCACTTAAGTTAGCTCTTGAGTTGGCATTTACGTTGGCACTAGTTGGAGCTTTCGTTGACACTTACGTTGGCACTTGAGTTGGAGCTAACGTTGGCACTTGAGTTGGGACCTATGCTGACCCGTGAGTTGTCATTAAGCCTGATGCTTGAGTTGGGACTAAGGTTGGCGCTTGAGTTGAGACATGGGTTGGCACTTGAGTTGGGACCTACATTGGCGTTTGAGTTTTGACCTAAGTTGGCACTTGAGTTGGCACTTAAGGTTTCACTTGAGTTGGGATTAATGTTCGTACCTGAGTTGGCACGTTGTCACTTGAGTTGGCACTTAAGTTGATTCATTAGTTGGGACTTAAGATGACACTTGAGTTGTAATTTACGTTGGCACTTGACTTGGGACTTAGGTTGGCGCTTGGGTTGGGACGCTTGAGCTGATACTTAAGTTTCCGCTTGAGTTGGGACTAAGTTAACGCTTGAGTTATGACTTGAGTTGGTACTTGTGTTAAGACTTAAGTTGGTACTTGCGTTTGGTAACTGTGTTGGGACCTGAGTTGGCACTTGAGTTTGAACGTCAGTTCGTACTGGAGTTGGGATTTAAATTGGCCCTTGTGCAGAGAGGATGGGGAAAGGTAGGGGGAGGAGAGGAAAGGGGGAGTCGTAGGGGGAGGAAAGGAGGGGGAGAGAGGGTACGAGGACTGGCAAGGAGGGGAGAAAAGGAGGGGGCGAAGGAGATAATGGGAGGAAAGGAGGAAATGATGAAAAGAACAGGGAGGGAGAAGAGGGAAGGATGTGAAATGGAAGAAGGAAGGAAAAGGAGTGGAAATGGTGAAAAGAATTAGGAGGAAAAGGGAACTGGATGGGAAAAAGTGAGGAAGGGGAAATAGGGAAAGAAAGAGACGTCGAAGACAGGAAGGAATTAAGGAAAAAAGGGAAGGAAAGAAGGAGGTAGCCTGAGACGTAAAGAGAAGCAAGGTCGTTCCCACAAAGTTTCGAGACAGGCAGACAAAAGATAAGAGAGAGAGAGAGAGAGAGAGAGAGAGAGAGAGAGAGAGAGAGAGAGAGAGTTATCGTGCTATCGGACAGACGTAAACATGAAGCAAACTAAACATTATAATGCTAACAAAAACAACACTAATTCTACTGTAAATTTGTGTTTATCTGACGGAAGTGGGCCACTGACAGCTTGAATATTATGTTGTGGTTCCATGAAATTTAGTCAGCTTTATTCCTGCTCTAAAAATGAGTCTCCTTGGTTACTATAGCCGCGGCGCGCGACTCTTTGGTTGTTATTATCGTGCCCTGGCAACCTACGATTCAAAAGTGCGTGTTTTCGCGTACAGTATAATATCAGACGCATGTGATTCGTGTATAATATGTTCGTGTGGAATATTATTCGTGTATTATATATTCGTGAACAACAATATGATTCGTGTACAATATGTTCGTGTATAATATTATTCGTGTATAATATGTTCGTGAATAGTAATATTCATGGATAATATATCTGTGCATAATAATAAGATTCGTGTATAATATGTGCGTGTGTAATATTATTCGTGTATAATATATTCATGCATACTTATATTCCTGTATCATATTATTCGTGTAATATATTCGTGCACAATAATATGATTCGTGTATAATATGTTCGTGTTTA